>NC_071540.1:18719163-18906663 GCF_026979565.1 Vidua chalybeata
CAGGTTTGGTGTTTTAACACAAGACAATTTCCAGCACTGGCTCACACCAGACTGTGTTGGATTGATGCACCCTAGGATTTGGAATATCCTGACTTGGAAGGGACCCACATGGATCACTGAACCCAACATGGATCATCCAATCCAAACCTGGTTGAGGACAGTTCACTAACAGGATACCAAACTACACAAAGCTTTCTTTCAGCCTGAGAGGGAATAAGAAATATGATTATCTTTCTCTCTTTTTTTTTCTTTTTTTTTTTTTTAGCAATTATTCCTTATTTCCAAATTCCCGTCTATTTCCTGGTTCCAGCCCAGCCGTGCCATGGGAAAGGCAGTTCTCACGGCGCTTGCACAAACAGGAAGCATGCGAATTTTCAAAAGAGACCCTATTTTTGTGAGAGCTCCCGCTGAGTTTTGCTGACTCAAGAGACCTTGGCCTGAATTTAAATAAGCAGCTTTGGAGGAACCGAACTAATCCTTGTGTCTCCAGACTCCTTATCTGCCATCCATTTTCCAAAACAGAGCAAAGAGCCCGACTCAAACCCCTCTGCCCACAGCATGGACTCCCTCAGAGCCTGGTACAGAGCCTGCAGGACAGGGAGCCTCTAGGACTTGGAGCAGTTCTGAAGAATCCCATTTTACTGCTGCCAAATATTTAGGGAATCCCTATTCCTTTCCACTCCTGGGAAGGGGATCTGGCCAGATGTCATGCTGAGCTGTCAGAAGGCATCACCTTCCTCCCTCCTGATGCTGCCCAGACCCTGGGATGTCAAGAGCCATCAGTCCTGATGGGGATGTTTATTTCTTTTGATGCTGAGGTGGAGATTTGTGTCCTCCTGGCATCCTCTTGGAGCAGCACCATTCCCTCCAGTGCCCCTCCAGCTCGGTTGGGTTTGCTCAGCCTTTCCAAGGGATGGATTTTGATGCTCTCCCTCCTGGCAGGTGCCATCCACACCCACAAAAATGAGCCTGATCCCACCAAAACCTGTCCAAGCCTCATTTTAGGGTCTGAAGATGGTGATTTTTTTTATTCCCAGATGGAAATTGAGGCTTTCAGGCTGGTTGGAAGGGGCGGCTGCTCTGGGGAACAACAAGCTTTTTGAAGAATAAGGTGAAAGGACCTTTTCTGTGGCTGAAATTCTTGACGCTAATTTTAACAACTCTTCCACAACCCCTTGAAAATTGCCACTGCGAAAAAAATAAACAGGGCCCATATTGAGCCACTGAACTGGCACCCAGGCTTTGCTGGGCCACCACTGGGAGTGCCTAACAATAGCCAGCCTTATTCCTGCCTGCAGAAACCATGGGAGAGAGAGGGAGAAAGAAAGGGAGAGAGGGCTACTCCAGCCTAATTGGCCCGTGGTTGGATGGGGCTGCTGGCTTTGGGCTGGTTTTAAGTTACATGTGAGCAAGTGAAATGGAATATAAATAATAGCAGGGGGAGAGCTCCAGTGGAAAAGCCAGCCAGTGTCTGCCTGCCTGGCTGCTCTGGTATCCATCAAGTCCTGCTGTGGTTTGTGTCACTCAGGGCAGGGAGGTGCCCTTGGAGAGAGCCCACCAGTGCTCCAGGGATCTTCTGGGGAGGGATCTGCCACCCCCAGGTTGGGAAAAGCCCCAGGCAAAGGAGTCCCTTGATTAAGAAGCTGTAGTGAGCTCTGGATCCTGCCCTGGCAGAGCCCAGCACTGCCATCAGTCCCCAGGGTGAAACGCCGATGGATGCACTTTGGGATTTGTGTAGGGAAGGCGTGGATTTGCTTCCAACATTACTTTCAGAAAGGCTGCAACAGACCCAGCAAAGAGACCTGCACATCCTCTGCTTTTCCCAGAGATCCTCAAGCACAGAGCACTTTCAAATGTGAATATCAAGCCCTGCTACACCTGCTGTAGAGGCAGCCCCTCATCTGACAGGGATTTCTGTAGTCCCACAGACCAGCTCCCTTTAATAAACAGTTCTTTCCTATCATCTCAACCCATCTCTTTTGTTTTGTCACCAATGGTTCCGTTTTCTCTTTTCTTTTTTCATTTTTGTTCAGTAATTTCAATTTTCAAGCACAGGCAACCTGCAGTATGTATTTGGAAATTAACAATTTTATCATTCCTCCTACAAACACAAATATACCCCTTGGAGGGGTGAGTCCCCTACATTTCATATATAACCACAGTTCTGTCTCCTATTTCTTCCTTGGCTTTGTTTGCAAGGGTTTTTCCTCTGTAATCTTTGTTTGGTTTGTTGGGTTTTTTTTTTTTTTTTTTCCTCTCTGCTACGTTTCCTCTTCATTCCTCCATCACTTCCTGCCTGTATTCTCCCTTCTATCCTTCTCATTATCTCTGCTGACAGGAGATTTCCCCCATCTCTGACAAGTCACTCTTTCAAGACTGGTGGATAAATGGAGCTGGGTTGGTTTGTTTGTTGTTACACAGAAGTGATGCTGAAATCCCTTTATTTATTAACTTCTATATATTTATAACTGGGATCCCTGAAAAAAAAAAATCTGTTTTATTGGTCATTGCCATGGGTGCATCAAGTTCTCCTGTTCCAGGACTTTCTAAGGCTGCAAGAGAATCAGGAATAAAGAAAACTCAGGAGTGATTTTCTTGGCAAATCTGAAGCATAAATATGAACCCAGCAAAAGATTTGGAGAGGAAACACCCCAAAACCAGGGCAACTCTTTGAGCAATCATGGTTTTTCCTCATATATTTGTCCCCCACCTACCTGTTCCTCTCCATTCTTGTTTTCTGACTTGAGTGCTGGGAGAACATTAAACCCCACTCTGAATAAAATCCTAAAGGGCAAATCAAAGGGGAAAAAGCTTTACCACAGAGCAGGAGTGCAAACACAATTTGTTTTAAGGTCATACTACCAGGAATTGTGCTTTTTTTTTTTTTTGTTAGAAACACCCCCATCATGCCACAATGGCCACGGCACCAGGAGGAGACAAAAAGAAATCTTTATGGGATTGCTGAGACAATAGTTATTTGTCATAAAAAGAATCCGAGCCTGGCTGGTCCCGAGCCAAACACTGGAAGTTTGTCCTGGCAGACGCGGTGTTACATCACAAACAGGATTATGTCATGCTGGAAGCTGCCAGCCTGCAAGTCTGAGACAGCATCTTGGAGCCCTGGGCAGCAGGGGACAACTGTCCCCATCCCCAGCAATGACCCAGAGCACTGCCAGTGCTGAGAGCTGGTGCCAGGCTGCAGGTGATGGCTGGAAAAGAGAGGGAGGCAGAGAGCAGGTGGAATCCTGGAAAAGCACAGCTCCAAGCATGGTTGCACTGCCACAATTAACTGGGAAGGTGTTGCAGCTCCTGATGTGAGATATGACAACTCCAGGGGGAGAAATCACCGAGGTTCAGCAGGGAAAGGGGAGCAAATGCTGTGGTGTGACAGGTGAATAGGACAGGGGGGTGAGGCACAGGGTGCCCAGAGCAGCTGGGGCTGCCCCTGCATCCCTGGCAGTGCCCAAGGCCAGGCTGGACAGGGCTTGGAGCAGCCTGGGGTGGTGGGAGGTGTCTCTGGCCATGGCAGGGGGTGGAACTGGATAATCTTTAAGATCCCTTCCCAACCAGACCATCCTGTGATTCCATGAAATTGCACATTTTTGCTCTTTTTTTTCCCATTTCATTCACTGCTGCCCTTTGATCATGCAAAGTTCTCCTTGCTGGATGATGCTCCATGTCTTGACCTTGAGTCCAGCAAAGCAGCTGAGGAAACCTCAACCTGACTTCGAACTTTGCCCTTTTTTTATAACACAAAATCACAAAATCCTTAAGGCTGTAAAAGCCCTCTTAGATCATCAAGTCCAGCTCTTAACCCAGCACTGCAAGGCCACCACTCACCCATGTCCCCAAGCACCACATCCACATGGCTTTTAAATCCCTCCACCACTGCCCTGGGCAGCTGTGCCAAGATGTGAGTTCTTATTGTCAGCCAAAATGTTTTAGGAACCCCTGTGGATCAGCCCAGGAAAAGAGAGGGATCAGTGCTGGAAATGCCCACAGGACAGGCTGGTTCAAGGAAGAACCCAAATGACCACACAGGTCAGTGTTTCCACATGTAGGCACATTTCTCTGGGTGAGCAGGCGTGAGCTGAGAGCACACCCCAGTGCACCTAAACCTCACATCTAAAAAGCCCAGGCTACAAAAAAAAAAAAAAAAAAAAAAAAAAAAGATAAAAAGAAGAAGAGGGGGAAAAAATAAAAAGAAATATTTTGGCAACTGGAAGGAATTATTCTCTCTTCCATAGCCTGGGCTCTATCCATAAATCATCCATAATTTTTTAGATGTCTAGGGCAATGTTACCATTTGATGAAATTAAATACCGAACCTCTGTGACATCATCTTTTATCTGGAGAGTCCTGCACACTTGGTCATGTTCCTGAGCCACATTTGTTCTGCAGATATTTAGACCAAACCTGACATTTTATAGACTTCCTCCTGCTCGTGCATGTGTTGGAGACAGTTGTTTGGATTAGCACGATCAAAAAATTTAACACAGCCTTTCAAGATCCCATTTTCATCTGGATTTGCACAACACAGAAGAAAGCAGGATTCCAAAAATATGTTTTTTTGGAAAACACATCCACTTTGTTGTGACTGTTTGTAGCTGGTGAAATCCTGGGATGCCCTGATTACCATGACCTGTGTGTTTTCATACAAGGCTGAGATAGAAAAGCTCTGTATACAAATGAAAACCGTTAACTTTCATACCACATGTGTTGTACTTATGCCAGTGGGAAATGACAGAGAATGTACAAGGTCATGGTTTACTAAAAATATAAAAGTTTAACATGTGGTGTTAATAGAACACACAACAGGGGTCACTGGTACAATGGAAAATAATTCATTTCCAATGTCAGGCCAAGTAATTCACTAGGAAAGAACATTTGAAAATGTGTTACTTATGTCTTTCTCTTTCTGTTCTTTAGGATGAATTTCAGGAGAGGGAAAAAAAAAAAGGCAAAATTGCTGCTAATACCAATGCATAAATAATAACCATGATTCAGATTTCAAGTGTGTCAGAATAAACCAGGCCCACCAGCCCTAAGGGAGCTGGCAAACTTCCACCAGGGTGTGCAGCATCATTGGACCCTCTCCTCCCTCCCTCATGTTTGACTGGAATGAGCAGTAAACTCCACCAGGATGGTTTTAATCCTTGCTCAATATCTCTGCAGATATTGGGGGGCCTCAGCCCCCAGCCAGGTGCCACAAAACCCCTCCCCAGACTCTGCCTAATCCAGTAAAATGTCAAGCACAGGAACGGCTGCCCAGGGATGTGGTGGAGTCACCATCCCTGGAAGTGTTGAAGAAACCACTGGATGTGTCTCTGGATGTGCTCTGCTCCAGCTGATAAGGTGGGGATCATTCAAAGATTGGACTTGATGATCTCAGAGCTCTTTTGCAACCTCAGTGGTCCCACGATTCCATCAGCCCAGCAGGAGTGTGTGTGCCCAGAGTTATGTGCCACAAGTGCAGGGATTTGTCTGCACGAACCCAGCACTGAAACCCCAGCAGAAATCCCAAAGCTGGTGTCCCCCTCCACATCTCAGCTCATCTGGTGACAGAACAAGAGGACACAGCCTCAAGCTACATCAGGGAAGGTACAGGTTGGATATTAGGAAAAAAATTTTCACTGAAAGAATAATAAAGCACTGGAATTGTCTTCCCTGGGAGGTGGTGGAATCGCCATCTCTGGGTGTGTTTAAAAAAGACTGGACGTGGCACTTGGTGCTACAGTCGAGTTGAGGTGTTGGGGCATGGGTTGGACTTGATGATCTTAGAGGTCTCTTCCAACCTCATTATTCTGTGACTCTGTGATTCCGTGATTCTGTGATTCTGTGATTCTGTGATTCTGTGATTCTGTGATTCCGTGGTTCTGTGATTCTGTGATTCTGTGATTCTGTGATTCTGTGATTCTGGGATTCTGGGATTCTGTGATTCTGGGATTCTGTGATTCTGTGATTCTGGGATTCTGTGATTCTGTGATTCTGGGATTCTGTGATTCCGTGATTCTGTGATTCTGGGATTCTGGGATTCTGTGATTCTGGGATTCTGGGATTCTGTGATTCCGTGATTCTGTGATTCTGGGATTCTGGGATTCTGGGATTCTGTGATTCTGGGATTCTGTGATTCCGTGATTCTGTGATTCTGGGATTCTGTGATTCTGTGGTGGTCCTGCCCAGAACAACGAGCCAGGCTGAGCCTTGCACAAGCCAGAGCCACAGGGCACAGTTGCAGTGTCCCCTCTTTTCCCCCATGACACGCAGACAGAACAGAACCCCGCTCTGGCAGGGGCTGCCACCCCTTCTCCCACATCTCCTGGCACCACCAGCACCACTCAAGGTCCCTCCTGCCCCATCACCTGCACAAACTCAGCACTCCACACTTCACAGGCATCTCCAGTTATTTGGAGGAGCAAATAATTGGCACCAAAGGTGACAGAGTTGCTGCTTCCAAGCCATAGATAAATCTGTGCAGTGAAGCCGTGCTGGGCACCACAGCTGGTGCTGCTGACACGATGCTGCCTGCAAGGAATGCATCTCTGGAGTCACCCAGCTATTGCACTAATGCTCACAGAGCTGATGCAACCCCACAGCTGGCCAGGAGCATCCCAAAAACACCTGTCCTCAGCTCCAGCTGTGCCCTCACCTGCCTGTGCCCGTGTGCCACACGCTGCTCTGTCAGCAGCTTTTGCCTGAAGACAGCAGCAGGTGAAACTGCTTTTCTTTCCTTCTCTGCCTTGCTGATTTCTGGGTTGGCTCAGTGAATTTCTGTCCCTGTCTGGACAGGCAAACTGATGGAAAACATGTTGGAACTGGCTGTCCTTCACTGTCACTGCCAGCTCCAGTGCTCATTCCACAGAGCTGCCTGGTACCAATGCTGCCAGAGATGTTTTATGCTTTTCAAGCAAAAATGGTCATGGTCAAGCTAGAAAAGCTGTTGGAAACCTTCTATCAGCTGGACCACAGAGACCTATCTGTGGTGCTCCTTTGTAGGGCTCAGCTCAAGCCACGGCCAAATTTTTTAGGTCAAATCTTGAAGCTGTTTGTCTTCCCCTGGGAATCCCGGGAAGAATTGTGAGCGAGGCTGCAGCCTGATTTGTGCCCGTCCACATCACCCCCAGTGTCACTGAAGTTTATGGGATTCTTCCAGTGTGACTCAGTCAAAGGATCATTAAAATAATACAGTGAGAAACAGTCTAAAACCCACGGCGGAGCAATTAAACCGAGCAGACAGACGGAAAGATGGATCAGAGGGAGATGTGTGCTGGGCACTGAAAAATACAGCGTGGGGGCTGTGCGTGGCTATTCCCAAAAACAACTTTATGACTGCAAAACAGTCATAAAGTTCCTTTAAAAATTCGTTTAAAATTCCCTTATTTCCTGCATCCCTTTGGATGCACTAAACCAGCAGCACTGATGGCATTGGGTAAGGATATTCCTTTGTGCCCCCCCCAAAGCTTTGAGGGGCAAATGCCAGGGTGGAATTAATCTTTCCTACCCAAACGTGCGTTCAACACATCCTGCTTGCTGCGATTAACAACCTGACATAAAAAAGTTACAGGGCATAGAACACTCATAATAAATTCCTAAGAGATGATATTAGCTGGCTGTTGGAGAGGCAGCCGTGTTATGACACACCGAGCTCGCTCTGAAGGATGATATTTAGGGAGATTTCGTTGCAATTCTGTGAATTATATGGTATAATGTGATTTTTTTTTTGTAATTAATCCTCCGGTTTTCTCACACTGCCCAAGAATTTGAAGTGGATTTTTTAAAGATACTGTGTGTGATATGTAACAGGTTTTTCTGTGGGGTTAAGGATCGTGGGGAAACCTGCTGAAGTGAGGGGAGTCGTCCCACTGATGGAAACACCAGTGCATCTGCAGAAACGCTGAAGAAAAATAAAAGTAAATAATTGCAGCACTTGGAAAAGTGAAATAGTCCATTTCACAAGCTTCTCTCCTGGTCCTGAGCTGCCCTGACTTAGGTTAAACTCTTTTCTTGGCAGCACAACCAGCCTTGCTTGCAGTGCCCCACAGGTGAGTGTGGCTCAGAGGGTGGCTGATAGTAATATCTTAATATTATAAAATTTAATGTTTTAATATTTTAACCCTTTGTATGACCGTCTGCAGCCTGCTAAACCCACCCAAATGTCCCTCAAAACACATTCCAAAGGGACAAGATCCCTTCTTTTTTTATCTCTGTGCACATTTACAGTGGTTTCTCATCTCCCAAGGAAAAGCAAATCTTGTTTTCCTTAGCGTCCATTGGCGATGCTTCAGATTATGAAGAAAGGAACCAGTTTATTTTAAAATAAAGCATTAAACAATTTTTGCAGATATGCTCATGTGTATGCTCAGACAGACAGATACCCTGGCAACTATCATGGGGACATTTTTAGAAAATTTCTTAATTCTCTGGCCCAGGGTTTTGTTATGACATGTAGCTAAGAGAAGGGAGAGATGTGGTTTCTCTGTCCCCTGCCAAACCCTCTGATTTTCACTGTTTGCTTTGATAATTTAAAAAAAGTAGCAACAAGTACCAGAAGTTACCATAGGATCAAATACAAGTGATGGTTGTAGCCTCTGCTGGCACAGGCTCTGCGTAAGGAATATGTGTGGGGATGTGGGGAGGGAGAGGAGGGAAGGAGAGGATGCACAGGACACTGAACTGACAGAGCTTCCTTTTGCAATTCTCCCTCTCTTGTCACTAATCACAGCTACATGAATTATTTCATATCTGTCATCTCAACAACGTCCCTTCCACACCATATCCATCAGGATGTCCCTATAAATCAGGGAATATGAGCAATATGAAACATATCCAAAAGAATCCGAAAGCTGACCAGTCAGGCATCAGTACTTTAGGAAGATTTCCTGTTGTTAAATGAATTTCCATCCAGCTGCAGGCAGATCTATTTCAGAGTAAATCACTTTTAACATCCATCTGAGGAGAAGACTAAGGTGAGATCCTCATGGCAAGGAGGATTTGCAGGGCTGGGATTCAGGGTCAACGGGAAACTTTTAACAGAGAGCCATAAAACACCCAGGAAGAGCTGAGCTCCCAGACCGTTTGGTGAAATTTGGACTTGATGATCTTGGAGATCTTTTCCAACCTTCATAATTTTATAATTCTATGACAGCTGAGCCAGCAGGGCAGCCCAGGACATTTGGGTGGCACTGAGGACTCAGCACCCAGGGCTGCCACGATGCCTCTTTGCCCATGGGAAGCCCTTAAAATGCCCAACCTTTGATTGTTGGATTAAGGGTTTGTTTTTTTTTTTATTTACAGATGGGGTAATTGAGAGGTTTTTTATAAACTTTTATTTTACATTTAGTTTTATGTGAAGAGTGAGATAATATAGATGCTGTAATTTGTTATTATAATTAGATGCTAATTATTTTTTAAATTATAATATACTATAAGTGTTTTTTTGGTTTATCAGCTTTTGTTATATTATGTTCTAAATGTTTTAAAGTTAATTATTGAAAATTATTTTTTATGGGTCTTACTATAATGTATTTTTATAGATTTTTTTAATAAAGTATTTAGTTTTATTTGTAAGGGTACTTTTTTACTTTTTTACTTTTACTTTTTTTTCACTTTTTTTGTCAACTGAGTGCCATGTCCAGTCCCTGATAACATTTAATTGGGATCAGGGCCATAATAGAGGCTGAAAAGAGGTTTTTTTGCTTCTTACACAGACTTACGTCCACCTATTATCCCCTTTAAAAGTTTTATTTAGGCAGGACAAATCTACAGAGGAAAAGAGTGGCACGAACTCAGCAACACCACTCAGAAATAAACCATGCCCAGGCCTAAATGTGGCAAAAATTGAAGTAAACGACATCAAATTAACAAATTGCACGTGGTCAGGAAGAAAGAGGGTGCAAAGCCCAGCTGGAAGCCAGCACTGCTTCGAGCCCAGGTTGCTTTCCCCCAGGAGTGTTGCCTGTTTGGTCAGGCTGGCTGATCTGTATTTAACTAGCCCAGAAAGCAAGGCAGATAGCCAGGTTAGGGCTGGAGCTCGGGCTGCTGTGCCTGTGTCAGGCAGGGCATCCTGCTTGCACAACTCAGCGCTCTCCTCTTGGGGGAATGAGGAGAGACACGCTGAGATTTACAGAGCCCTAATCGAGGCAGACATTCTCAGCTCCCTGTCTGAGGGACTCAGCCTGAGCTTCTTGCCAGGTTCCCATTTCCACCACATTTTTGCAGCTGTAAAATTCGATTAGGAAAGGAGACGAAGGCGAAGGCTTCTCACTGGCTGCTGGCATTTTGATTCCTTCACTTCCACGGACTTTGTTTATGTGTTACTCCACTTTAAACAAACTCTCTCTTTGCCTTTTCCTTGACAAGACCTGTCTAGATGGAAACAGAGATCGAGGCAGCCCTTGAACCTCTCTGGGAAAGGATGGATCAACCCCAACCACTTTTATCCCATTAGTACATGTGAAAAAGCCCCAAACTGGCCTTGACACAGATGGAGTTGGGCAAAGTAGAGATCTGGCTGCTCATAGCCAACGTGGCAGCAGCACAAAAGCCTCGGGAGATGTGAAGATTTAGGGCTCTGACTCACACACGGAGCAGATTAAACTCAGGCTTCCCACAGCTTCCTGCCCTGCCCCGGTTTAAAGTCTCCCTCTTCCACAGCAGGGACACTTCAGCCACTGGCACAAACCCAGCCCTTCAGCAGAGGCATTTCCAAGGCACCTGCCCCTCAAGGATTTCTGCTTCTTGCCCCATTTTTACGTGGGGGAAAATTGAGGTGTGGAGATGCTTTGCTCAACATTTTTAGGACTGGCTGGTCAAAGCTGTGTTTCTACACCAGCATAAAGACATCTACTAAAAACCTGCATGGACATGTAGGCAACCCATGGAGGTGTCTCAGAGGTAGAAATCAGGTTTTAAGGACTGTTTTTTCAGCCCCTTTCCTCCCATGAGTTGCCCCTCATGCTACAACAGAGAGGGCATCATCCAACATCTGAGTGTCAATGGGAATAAATCATTATTAGTAGGGTAGAAGAGTTTCCTGTCCATTTTCTCAGCCCAGGTGAACAGGAGCTGATGAGAAATCCAAGTACAACCTCACTCCCTCTCATCAGGTGGATCTACGGCCGTGATCAGCAATCACATCTAGATTTATGCTCACAGCTGAACATCTCTTGGGCTGTCAATCACATCCTCACTTTGCAACCACAAGCACAGTGTGAGTTAAAATCCATGGTGCTCAGCACTAATATGGCACCACAATCCCATGGGAGCCCCGGGATGGCAGGGACAGGTGTAAACTCAACCCTCAGGAGGATTTTCCCTTTGCAGGTTGGTTTCAAAAGTCCCTGGTGCAGTGGTGTTTCCTTCAGGGGATTTGCCTCCTTATCAGCATTTAGCATCTGCCAAGGTATTGAAATGTGATTTAATTTCTCATCTATGTGAGCTGGACATTCGTGTTCTGCTTCAGTGCTGAAAAGTTCAGAATAAGCCAAGAGGTTCCTGGAACACAACAGTTAATGAGGAAAAGTTGTCTTGGCAGGAGAAATGGTCTCATAGGCTGGTTCGAATATATTAAAGGTGAAATGTTTTGCAGAGGGGAGGATGCTCTTTCCAGCCCGAGCTTTTGAGGTTGAGTTTCCTGATTTGCATTCTTTTGAAAGCACAGATAAAAGCTTGGAGCCACTTCTGCTTCCTTTGCTGTTTGGAAAAGTCCAGGGGCTAGCATGGAGATGTTGAGGGATGTACTTGGCACGCACAAAGCAAAACAAAAAAAAAAAAAAAAAAAAAAACCAAACTGAGGGGAAAGAAAAACCAAAACAGGAAGAAATGAAGAGAGTTTGGGTATGTGCTAACAGGAGTTATTGCTCCTCTGGTTTGAAAGCTGGTGACTTCACCACAGTGAACAAGTTCTCATGTCCTGCAGCTCTCTAATGGCATCAGCTGCAATGTTTCACCAGGGAAACATGGAGCTATTCTCCTCAGATCGATGGATATCAGCAGGACAAGGCACCCAGTGAGCTCCTTCCCATCTTGGATATCTCTGGACAGCCTCCCTTGCTGCATTTCACCCTTTCACGTGGGGCTGGTGCAGCTGGAGCAGCCTTGGCAGGTGGGACATCTTGCTGGCTTTATAAAGGATCTCTCCCAGTGGAGCAGGAGGAAAAGCATCCCTTTAAACCATCCCCACTCACCTTGCGGTGTGAGGGTCCCTGCTGCCCATTTTCACACATCCAGGGGGGAATACGAGAACTCATAATCGAACTTTCAGCCTCCCTGTTTGGCTCCTGCTCTGGGAGCAGCCGCTGCTCCCGCCTGCCTTTGAAGTGGATCTGAGCTGCGGCGGCTCCGAGATGACACCGCAGTCACACCTCGGCTGCATTCTTATCTCTGTCAGTGGTCTTTGAATCGCTGACACGTTGGCAGCCCCACGGCCCTTCTGGTGAGCGCGCTGTCCCCTGCCTGACCTTTGGGTTTCTGAAGGAGACACCTGAAACCCCAAATGGAAGGGATCAGAGGAAGGGGGAATCCCACCTCTTCTTCATCAGCTGCCAAAGAGACGTCTCCCCTTCCAGAGGAAACAGCATCTGTCTTATCTCTTTATTTGTCTCCCTTTCTGAAACTTTTCTTTTAGACGTTGGACCTTTTGAGATTGCATCTTGTTTTTCCTTCTTTCCAATCCACTTTCCTGCAAATAAATACCATTGCAGAAGGGAGGGTGGGAGAGGGAAGGAGGTTGTGTTGCTGCTGTGCAGAACAAAGATGAAGTCCCAGAAAACGCCCGAGTTTTTGATAAGCTGCAAGAGCACAGGACACAAACCAAGCAGCACTGCTGAGGCAGAGAGCAGGTTTCCCTTCTTGTGTCATAGTTGCCTTCATTTCACTGTCAATCCCACCAAAAAGGAGCAATGGGATAATACTTTTATATAAAGATTAAAATAAAATTCTAAAAGAAATCTCTGCTTGACTTTGGACAATGTTGTAGAACATCAAAGAGCTTCTGCCTCTCCCCATCTTCACCTGCACTCACTTCTCATTCTCATTCCTACCACGTAACACTGATAATAAATCTGAACTTTATGAGCTGATGAGTCATTTTACAGTGTTCTCCAACATGAAGGGACCAACCCCAGAAATGGCATCAAGCCCAGGACCTCCTGCCAGGAAACTTCACTGCAGTTACTCAGGGTGGCCAGAAATGAAAGTGTTGGGTTGAAAGTTCCTGCAGGGTTTCAGTGCCCAGGTGCCAGAGTTGGGTGGAAGGTTCCTGCAGGGTTTGGGTGCTCAGGTCCCAGTGTTTGGCTGAAGGTTCCTGCAGGGTTTGGGTGCTCAGGTCCCAGTGTTTGGCTGAAGGTTCCTGCAGGGTTTCAGTGCCCAGGTGCCAGTGTTGGTCTGAAGGTTCCTGCAGGGTTTGGGTGCCCAGGTCCCAGTGTTGGGCTGAAGGTTCCTGCAGGGTTTGGGTGCCCAGGTCCCAGTGTTGGGCTGAAGGTTCCTGCAGGGTTTGGGTGCCCAGGTCCCAGTGTTGGGCTGAAGGTTCCTGCAGGGTTTGGGTGCTCAGGTCCCAGTGTTGGTCTGAAGGTTCCTGCAGGGTTTGGGTGCTCAGGTGCCAGTGTTGGTCTGAAGGTTCCTGCAGGGTTTCAGTGCTCAGCTGCCAGGCCTGGATTTGCTGGGCAGAGATGGCAGAAGGTCCCCTGAGCAGTGCAGGGCACCGTGGAGCCCCTAGACATGTCACAGGGTCCTGGGCAGCCCCGCTCCAACCCGTCACTCAGGACTTTGCTTTCTTGCCCGGGCAGCAAAACAGAGCAGCTCTCATTTCTCCTCAGAGGACCAGCTCGCTCTTGGAAACCTGCTGCCAGCACCATTCCCTCTTCCAAGCTCCCTTTCCCTCCCTCCTGTGCTACAGATCCACAGCCACATTTGCATTTGTGCTTTTCAGCCATGTAACGAAGACCAGAAGGGCTGCTGTGATGGACAGAACTGGTCCAGCTCTCGCTGGATTTTGATGAAAGGCAATTTGATTTCCACAGCCAAGTTATTTAATGAGCCTCTAAAATTACAGCCACAAATTATGCACATACAAAACTATGCATTTGTGCACTGAAGAGGCAAGATTTCCAAAACAGGAAGCCGTTGGTCTGCATTAAAAGCAAACCCCTGCCTGCGTAGCTGGTTCCCCATATCAATGTGTGCAATTATTCAGGCTGCCCAGCCAGCACAGTGCATTGAATGCACAATGGCCCTGTAGGTACCCAACTCCCCATTTTCACATTACAGATGTCTCCTGCTGTGTTTACACATCCATTTGCTCCAACTGGGCTGCACATTCCATGTCTGGAGCAGGGGAGGACACGGCTCCCACCACGCAAGGAGCTCGTGCACCATTTGCTGGTCTGGAGCAGGGGGGTAAAGCTGCCTTAGCCCAGCTGCCTCCTCCTTCCACCCTCCACCTGCACAAGATTTTTTTTTTTTTTTAAGATGTCTGAGATGCCCATAAATGTGCAAACTTTGCACCCCAAGCACTGTGAGGGTGCTGAGGCCCTGGCACAGGGTGCCCAGAGAAGCTGAGTCTACTCCTGGATCCCTGGAAGTGCCCAAGGCCAGGCTGGACGTGGCTTGGAGCACCCTGGAATAGGGGAAGGTCTCTATTAAAAGGGACTTCCACTCAGGTCAGCTCTTTTACCATGAAGTATTTCAGTGGACTTGAAATATCCTCTTCGAGTAGTGTTTTCCACATTTATGACATCAATTCATTGAATAATAGCAATATTCCTTGCTCAGTAAAGCCTGCTCTCAAAGAATGAATGTTGGAAGAGCTGTCAGAAAGGGTCTATTACTAATTCCACACAGCTCAAGAAACTCTCTAGGAACAGCAACTTAACAAATTGGATTTCTGTTCTCAAAGTGATTTTTGCTGCAGAGAAATGAGGTGCTCGAGTGACAGCCCCATGGATGACAGCCCCATGGATTTTCCAGAGCCCATGGGAAGCATGAGGAATACTAAGGAATTCAGAGCAGCACATATTATCCTTACACAGAGCTGTCTCAGTGCAGCTTCCAAAATCTCCAGAGTTCTGAGCCACCAGCTTTTTTTTTTAACCCTTGCAAACTCCTCTGTGGGCACCATGAGCGGATGAAAAATGATCTGCCCTTCTTTTATTTTTTTTGTTGTTTTCTTTTGTTTTATTTTGTTTTCTGTTTGTTTTTTTCTTGAAGCAAGTAAATTGTCTTTGTTGCCAATTCCTCTCAAAAAGAGCAGGGTCTCAACTTTTGCTTTTAAGGACTCATACAGCCACCATCAGTGTGCAAAACCCAGCAGCATTTAAGTGATCTCAACACACAGTCAGCCAGGGCATGAATTTATTTTTATTTCCTTTTCAGACAAAATGCACGTCTTTGTTTTTCATCACGTATTCCCTAACCAAACCAAAGCTTCTATTTAAGCACAGTTTTTTATCTTGAATAAGTCCTTTGTACAACCTGGCCATTTGTAGAACGTTATAGAACGAAAATCCCCCAGAATGAGGCAACAGCCCCCAAAACTGGAGCTCCTGGGAGAGGCAAAGAGCTTCAGGAATAAGAAGAGTTTCCTGTGCAGCAGGAAATGCCACCACGCACCTCCCTGGGCAGAGCAGGATTGGCCGAGTGACCCGAGGAGGAGGTGACAGCAGGGCTGGAAAGGCTGAGCGTGGCACTTCCTAAACTTAGCAACACATGAGAACCAGAGAGGGGCAGCCTCAGGATAAAGCTCAGACTTTTCAACACAGCCATTCTCTCAGCAGTTAAAATCTGGGGCTGTGAGGGCTGGCGAGGCACTGGGAGCTCAGGCAGAAAAGGAGATGCTTTCCAAGAGGAAAAAAAAAAAATAAAATAAAAGGAGGAAAAGACTGCAAGGAGGTCAGGGCAGAGTATGGAAAGATTTCATCACCAGCAAAGAGATTTGAGATTTCTTCCTCTTCCAGCTTTTTTTCTGGATATTGTGAGTGTTTTGGGGGCACTCATGGTGCACAGCAGAGCACTGAAGTGTGCTGGTAAATCTTACACACTGCAGGAGCTGGAAGCAGGGCCTTACACCACGAGGGGATTTGAGCCAGTGTGGGGGGAAAAAATCTTTCCAAAGGGTCCGTGGTCAGCTCAGCTCCAGCCGTGAATCCAGGAGGGAGAACATGGAGCGTCTTTGTGGAGATTTAAACACCCGGCTCAGGAACCAGCACTCGATTTCTGCCAAGCTGGACACAACCACCCACAGCTGAGCCTTGGAAAAGTGCAGCAGAGCATCTCCAAGAGAAATCTTTTCAAAAGCCCAAGCAAAGGAAGCAGCAGAGCTGTTTTCAGCAGTGTGGAGCTAATGGAAACCACCAAAGGATGCAAAGAAGTGGAAGGGACAAGTTTCCACCCTGCGTGCCAGTGTTGGCCCTGGGAACATGTAACATAATGTAAAAATAATATGCTGTTAAATATAATGGACTGCTTGACCCAAATGAGTCAAAGGAAGCAAATCAAAATTAAATGTCTCTGTGGCACTAAATTAAAATGACTTTGCCATTATTAAAAAGAAGTGGGAAAGCCAAAATCCGATATCTCACCTTTTGGGGAGTTGTAAATTTATCCCAAATTCCTGCATTTCATATATAATTTAGACAGCATTCCAGTGCGGGAAGAAAATTGCTCCATCAAAAAATGTTGGCTGGCTGCACCCAACAATTGTTGATACGAGAACCAAAATGGAATTTGGGTCAGCATCTTGGTCAGAGCAAAAACCCTGCATAAAAACGCACACATCCTACCCTGTTGTAATAAATTCAGCAATAATATCCTTTCAAATATTGCTTTCCTGCCAGCAGCAGTCCAGATTCAAAGCAGATTCCAAGGCTGTGCTTGAATCCTCTGGTCCCTCCATGTCTGTGCACCTGTGGGAGGGGAAAAGGACACTCTGTGAGGTTTGGAAGAACGAGGTGTGTGCCATGTGGGGGAAAAAAAAAAAAAGGTAATTTGGACACTATTAGTAAGTGCCAAATATTTGCCACTATGTAATAGGAGTGGGAGTAGGTTTTATTTTGAAAGATGTCTGAAGCCATACTGACTGTTTCTCTAAATGCAGAGCCCTCAGAGGTTCGAGTGCTTCAGGATGTATAAAATGTGGATTTTCCTCTGGTATGTTTGCTGTTTATAAGGGGTGTTTATGTGCCGAGGATGAGAAGGGGAGAAGGTTTCACTTATTTCCAGAGACCTTGCCAGTTCCCAGCAACCTTCCACTTCTTTTAACACCGAGCTGGGAAACAATAATCTTCAACTGACAACAGCACAAAGCAGACAAGGCTTGGAATAAGCTGAGCCTGACAAGTGCAGAAAGCCCCAACTCAGTGTTTAGCTCCCAGCCATGGAAGTGGGCTCTAAATCCACGTTTTCAGCTGTTTTGCAAAGACAATTATTAACACCTCTGTTGCAAATTGCATCTCCAGAGTGCTTGGCAAAGGCTTAGCCCTGAAAACAGCCAAAGGTGGTTTGTGCTGGAAATATTGATGTCTTTGTTGAGCCAGATCAAGGCCATCACCTGCAGGTTGCTAAAAGGTGCCATTCCTGGAAGTTCATGTGGGAAGAAAGGACACATTCCCTACACTTCTAGCAGGGAAAAAAAAAAAAATACTGCATTTTCTCCTCTCCCAAGGATGTTTCCTGTCCATATTTGATGCCTGTGGTGATCACCACTCCAGTTTCTTTCTGCTTTGATTTCTAATCCTGATTTCGCTGAACTCGGGTCAGCAGCTTCCCTTTTTCATGTGCCCAAAAGGAAAAATTGTGGATGTATCTCTGAGCACGGCCTTGCCAAAGACAGTATTTTCCATGGCATCACACCTCGACCATCCAAACATCCCCTCTGAGCATTTTTATATCAACCAGGACACAGTGATCCCAGTTCCTGCAGCCCCTGTGAGGGAACAGAACGAGGCTCTGTCACATTTCACTCGTGCTGGGCCTTTTGTTTTTTAACTCCCCAGGCAAGCAGGCAAAGTAGGGTGGGAAAAAATGATGTGGGATTTCGGTACACGCAAAAAACATCTGAAACCAACATTTCTGGAACGTGGCGACTGCCAATAAAGAAAGAGGTGATTGGAGATTTTCATATTTGCTCGCGTCTTTGAGGATGTTTTGGGCCTTTCATCCCTTTTTGAAGGCGTGTCACCTAATTAGGGCTCTTTCATCCCTCTATTCCCTAGTTAGAACACGCCAATCCCTTTTACAGCAATTGATTATGACTTGGAGGTTTCCACATTCCAGCCAGTTCAGAGAGCTGGGATATTTGTGACTACCTGAATAAACTCCTTTAATCCAAAAACAAACTCCACCTGAAAGCGGCCGTATGAAAAGGCCATTCATCCCGTGTTTTCCAACTTACTGCTCCATGGTTTCTTTGGATTTGACCCGACTTCCTGTACTAATGGTCTCTGAATGCATTCCCAATTGTGGCTTCTTGGTCTATAGGGTGCCCAGGGAAGAGGAAAAGGAGTCACACAGCAGCTGCTTACACAGAAAACTCTGCCTGAAAGGGCAAAAAAAAAAAAGGAGCTGAAGTTAAAAGGAAACATAAAGTGTACAAATAGCCATCCCCTCCTGCTCAAATTTTTAAAACAAATATTCCCTTGATGTCGCTGCTTTAAAAAGGTCTTGGCTCCTGGCAGATGAAAAATACCTTTAAAATTACCACTGCAATTGTCATTCCCAAGTGTGGGAATCGACACTCTGCCGATTAAGGTAGGCCCGTGTTGAAGTAATCTGGGAACAGAAGTGCAAATGTGTCAATGATCTCATGGAGAGGGGAGAGACCCCAGAGGAGATCCCTGCTCCCGATAGCCAGAGGGACAGCATGGGAATGCTGGAGTCATGGACAGCAAGGAACCTCAGCTCTGCCAAGATCAGGCCAGCAGAAGGTTAAAAAGTTCACAAATGCACATAATCACCTACTGCAAGGAATAGCTTTGGAGGCTGTGAGAGAGTTTAGAGGTTGCCTTACACATTTTCACTCTATTTATATATTTTTAAGTGTATTTTTCTCATACGTTTCCACTGCCAGAAATATGACTCTGGTCTAGATGCTTTGTTCAAACTTGGTGTGATTACATCGTGTAATTTGGGGTCAAATTCTTCATCAGCTGCTGAAGCTGAATCCACCTAAACAAACCTTCTCAGCCTCGTGAGTTCCTACAAAACTTAAATAAAACTTCTCAAGTGGGTTCATGGTTTTGGATATTCCAGTTTGAAAGCTGCAGGTGGGCTTCGGTGGCTAAATTTTAACAAGCTGGGCCCCAAAATACAGAAATGTGCTCATCAAAGCAAAAATACAGATAATACAGATAAAGCAGAGATACAGAAATCTTTTTTCATCAAAGCCCTCCAGCCCCACAGGCCAGATGGGAAATCCTTCCTTTCACAGCAGCCCTGCTGTCCCCAAAAGCTCTTCCCAGGATTAAAACCCTGATGCTGAGGCTCAGCAGACCCCAGTGATGATGACAGACTTGCACCCGAGAGCCCTTTTAAAAAGTCAGTTGGTGCTTTTTGTAAAACTTTCCCTTAAATATTGCGCTTCCCGCCTCATAAAGTTTTAGTGGGAGTGTGAAAACACCAGGCCCACAGATAGGCCCGTGTGTTCGAATTCCCATGATTTGGTGGTCTGGGGCGATTTATCTGCCTGTGAACGCACGGACCGTGATTCCAGCATCCTGTGAAAGGCAGGATCTAATGAGGCAGAGGAAAGAGGTGACAGATTTTGGCTTCCTGCAGCCCATCCTCAGAGCTGGGAACTCCCGGTGTTGATGGGCCGGCTCGGCTGAGTGATAAGCCAGGATGGATTTGGGCACCAGGCCCAGACTGGTTCCCTCTTCAGGAGAAGATTCATGAGTTTTGGGAGTGGGACAGATGTTCAGGACTGGTGTTTTATCTGATTTTCCCCCTTGCAGTGGTGACATTCTGGCTCTCTGGATCACTCATTTGGTTGCCCATCTGATTCTGGATTGCTCAGGGTGTGCCAGGAGGGCCTGTTCCTTGGCAAACAGACATTCCAGCCTGGAGAATTTGGCAGTTCTCCTCCACATACAATATCCTTGGTAAAGGAGATTTTTTTGGAACCTACAGCTGACTCTGCTTGCTGGTAGTGGCTTTTTGCCTACAAAATAAACAGGCCCAGAATATGCCTCATTGCAGTCACACAGTGGGGTTTATTTTTCTGTGACATTTCGGGAGGTGGTGCAGAAAATGAGCCTCTCTCCAGGGTGATTCACGCCGTGGCCAAGGAGGTCTCTGTGGCTGACAGAAAACCAGTAAACCGTGTGACCTTCCCATTTCCCAGTAAGGATCCAGTGCCCGGCGCCAGCACGGGACAGCAGGGAAAGAGCGAGCAGGGAGGGAAGGCTCTTGGGTTTGGAAACATCTCTGGGTGAAATTTTAAGGCAAAAAAAAAAAAAAAAAAAAAAAAAAAGGAAATGAAGGCAAAGTTTAAAAAGCACCAAAACAACTAAACCTCCTCAAACTGAAGCCAATCTTTGATTCCTTCTCTGAAATGACATCATTGCATACCCAGGGCAGCCACAAAGCATGACAGCTGTCCTGGGCCTGCCCTGGGAAGGATATATCACTTCCCTCTTGGAAATCCGGAAGGTATTGTCTGTAATCACAGCCTGCCCGGGCTGGGCAGGGGGGATGGCTTCTGCAATTCGATCCTTCTGCAGCTTTTCTGTTTTGTTCTTGGTCTTTCACACAAAATTAGACAACTCCTGAGTCTGGGACCCTCTCCACAGTGGTTGTGCACATCCACAGGCATTCAGCAAGGAGGTCAGAGAGGGCTGGAGTTGGATGAAGAAGCCTGGCTCCTGCGGATGTGGCTGCTCTGAGGTGACAGCTGCAGTGTCCCCTGGTGCCATCTCTTGCTGGTGGCATTCACTGAATGTCTTTGTGCTTAACCTCATGTGTGCCAGGCTGTAACTGCCTCCTGTGGGGATAAACACAGGGTGGTGGTGGTTCTGCAGGATTATGGATATTGGGACAACCAGCAGCTCTTCATCACATGCAAGTAGATCCACAGGGATTGTATTTGCAGGAATCATCTGGCCCCAGAATCATCCTGGGATGATTCATATCATATTGCTTAAGTGGGAAGGGATCTTAGGGATTATCTGGTTCTCACTCTCTGCCATGGGCAGGGACACCTTCCACCAGCCCAGGCTGCTCCAAGCTCCAGTGTCCAACCTGGCCCTGGGCACTTCCAGGGGTCCAGGGGCAGCCACAGCTGCTCTGGGCACCTTGTGTCAGGGCCTGCCCACCCTCACAGGGAAGGATTTCATCCTAATATCCAATCTAAGCCTACTCTCTGCCATTCCCCCTGTCCAGTCACCCCAGTTTCTTGGGAAACATCCCTCTCTGTCTTTTTTGTAGGTTCTCTTCAGGTACAGGAAGGCTGCAATTACAGAATCACAGAATATTCTGAATTGAAAGGGACCCACAAGGATCATGAAGTCCAACTCCTAAGAGAATATCCCATAATTAGGTTCTCTTGTCTTTGTCTTGATGTCAGAGCAGATCATCATAGAGAATGGAGGAGCTGAAGCCCCAGGAACAGCACTTTGTTCTGGGATTTAACACAATGCATATAATGGGCAGCAGGAGTTATACAATCCATGACTGAAAGGAGGGAAAAGGAGATCAAGGTTCTCCAGAGACTTGGTTTTGGATGGTCAAACGTCCTGCAAGAGCATGCAGACATCTGCCTTTCAATAGACAAAGCTGGGTTAGGACTTTGTTCCCACGGGAGAGAGATCAGGGCCCTGCCTCACTCCACAAGCTGCAGTCTGGCAAAAAGATGGACAAACTCCCTAGGAATCTGAAAGATGTATTATTAGGATATGTGTAGCTCATATTTCATTCTTCCAAAAGTCTAGCTCCATTAATGAAAGCCATGTTTCATTGTTCCAGGGAATTTTAGGGCCAAAGGGACCATTAGATCATCTGCTGTGACCTGGGGAGCACAGGCCAGAGAATTCCATCCACAGAGACAAATAATGTGTGTCTGATTAAGCTCACTTAACACAATGTTTCGCCGAGACAATAGAAATGGATGCACTTTCTTAATCCATATTTTTAGGCAAGATCTCACAATTTACGTTTTCCCTTCGGGAATAGGAGCTCAGACTTTATTGTTCTGCTAAATGGAGATGCTGCCCACGCTGGTGGCCTGGCCAGGCTCCCACCCAGGGGGAGGATGGGGAGAGGAAGCCACAGCCACATCACAGGGATGGGCACCACTGGAGCTCCTGCCAGCAGGGCTGGAGCCAAATATGTGTCTGTCCCATGGGCAGGTGGGCTTTGCCCACAGCACACCTTGAATTGCAGAATCCAATCAGCAAAATCCTCTCTCCTCCCAAAACCAGCTCAAACGAGCAGTGTGTCGACCAAGCACAAGCTGAGGATTCTTCTGATGTTTGTCTTTTTTATTATTATTAATGTTGTTGTTGTTAGCAGAAACACGGTGGAAGATACTCAGACGTTCTGGCCGTGAGCAGAGGGGGAAGCGCTGAAATAAAATATCTTTATTATGGCTGCATGTTTCAGCTGGCTCCAGATGAAGACTGCTGCGATGAGCACTGCACAAGGAATTGCTGGAAGACACCAGGAGCAAATGGCAGAGGAAGGCTGACTAGTGGTGAGAAACCCAAAATATCTTCAGAACCACTGGGAATTATTAAAGCTTTGAACGTGTTTTGTAGCGTCCCTCTGCTCTTTCATCAGCTGTGGAAGTGATTGGCATTTTTTCTCACTCAAAGTTTGGCAATAAGCTGCATTCTGCATCCCACAAAAGAGGATCCCATGTGCTTATTTCCTTTTCCCAAACTACTGAGTGATAAACAGAAGCACGAGGAGATTTTCCCAAGGTCATACAGGAAGTTTAAGGATGGGGACCTGAATTTCTGAGTCCATCACTACAATCCATAGAGAACATGATAATAAAGGATATATAATAGGGGATATGCAATGCACATTTTTTAGCCAAAGTGATTTTGAGCAGGGGGTAGTTAGGAAGTTAAGAAGAGCTGCATTTGGCTGTGGAAATTTTCCAACTAATGCCAGTGCTCATGCAGTTCTTTAAACTGTTTAAATGAGAGCACAAATGTTTATCACACTGCAATCACCACCACTTTGCATTTTTCTGCTGGAATCCATGCAAATGGTGATGATCCTGAGAGAGAAGGATTTTTCACCATCATCTTTCACCAGGCTCTCTATTTCCAAACTGGTACAGCTCATTTGAACGGAGAGTTTTGGGAACACTGTTGCTCAAGATGTCCAGAGCACAGAGTAGAAAACACTGACTCCACTGTCTTTTCTCCTTTCTTTTTTAAGACTCCCTTTTTGGTTTTTTCTCGTCTTGTGGTCCACATTACTCACGGACTGCAAATGATTCCCAAGAAAGCCACAATCAGTGGATTCTCCCTGTGTCTGTGCAAACAGGAGCTGCTGTGAGGTCACCGTTTGCAGCCCGTTTTTGTCCGGAGCCGTGAAGCCGATTCCCACACACGACCACCCCTCAGGAGGCCTGGGTTGGAGAGGACCAGCAAAGCTCCCATGGTCACTTCCCAGGGCTTGGGCAGCCAGTCCTGGTCAGTGAGTCAGGACATCCTTGACCACCCTGTGTGTGCCAGCAGGTCTAGAAGGGGATGGTGCTCTTAAAGCAGCATGGGGCATTAAATAATGAGAGCAAAGGATGGATTAGGGCCAGGCAGTGGGGATCAGCACCTCTCACGGGGCTGAGCAGCTCAGCATGGCACACACAGGGTGACAGAACAGGCTCCCCAGCTGTGGGCAAAGTGCCACTGCAGCCCAGGGTTATCTGGTTTCCAGCCCGAGTCGTGACCTCAGCTCCGTTCCCTGCAGCCTTAACCCAGCACTGCTCATTTAGCAGCAGCATCCTGGCTGGCAGGGTCAGGAGCAAAATTCCTCCTCGTCCTGTGAGTTCTCCTCAATGGAGCCGTGAGTCACTCTCAGTGCTGGGAGATGGGTGGAGGAGGCAAGGAAAGGTGTCACCAGGAACAATCCTCGTTTGTGCTCCGTGCCCCTGGACACAGTGGCACTTTGTTCTCCCACTTTGTTCAGCCTGAGCCAACACAGGCATCCCTCCCCCCCAGGCACCCCCTTTGCCAAACAGTAGGCAGAGGGAATTAGCCCTCAGCACCAGAAGCACCAGGCGAGGTGGCAGGTTTGAGCCTTTCATAATCACATTGGAAGGAGGAATTAATTTGGAGTTATCACAAAAGGTGACAGAGTTGTCTTGCTTATGAACTGCTGCTGAGTCTGTGTGTACTGATCTGTCGAGGAGAAAAGAGCCAGAAGCCTTTATTGGCTTTGCTGTGCCTAGTGAAAGTGTCTGCCCTCTTCCACCAGATAAGTTCAGCCTTGTTTATTTTCATTTTAGCTGTTCGGAAAGCGCCGTTCTGTGCTGTCCCAGACAATATCCCTGCGCCTTTAAAAAGGAAAGGAAGTGTGGTCCTGGCAAACACAACCGGAGCAATGAAATATAAATCTTTGTAATTGTTGTGGAGACAGAAAGCAAAACAAACTGTACTTAAGTACATTGTAAGAAAATGTCAGAGATTTGAGGGAATGGTCATTAGCATACGAAATCATTTCTCTCCCCTGAGTAAGTGACTTGGACGCAGACCAACCCATTTAATTTTCAGTATTTTTCCCTTTGGGATTTCTTGGAATGTCAGAACTACTATTTTTTCCTCCAGGAAAGAAGATTGACTTCAAGGCAGATGTTCAGAGGCCACAGAAACAAGCTGAGCATGGTGTCAGCTCCCCCAGCCACCTCTGCACACGTGTGTGCACAAATGCCCTCCCTGTGCCCCAAGCTCTCCTGCAGCACCCCACCTGTGGTGTTAGAGCCCATCCAACATCCATGGACTCTTCCTGGCATTGACATCCAGCTCCTGAAACATCATCCCCCCCTGCCCATGAGGGTGTGTTTAATTTGCTGAAATGAAAATTGTGGTTTGCTGGAGGTCTGCAATCCCCACGGGCACTGTGTGAAACCATCCCAGGAAGAGCAGGATTGTTTCAGTGTCGCCTCAAACCACCTCTGGTCCAGCTGGTGCCCTCCCTGCTGGAGGACTGGCCTGGAAACCACTGTCACAGACAGCCACAACTCTGACTGCCATCGCACCAGCATCTCCTTTCCTTCTTTCTTCAACATCTAAATCCTGGAGGGAGAAAACTGCTGGGAAAAATGTGACAGGAAGCATCTCCATGCACCTGGTGATGGGTGAGGTGTCCCAGTCCCCTCCAGTCCCCCCAGAATGGTTCCCGTCCCAAGAGACTCCGGGGACAGGGATGGGTTGAGGCCGATGGGGAGCCCCTCTTGGTTAGACAGCTGCCAAGCTGAAGTGCATGATGTCATTTGAGACACTTATGGAAACATTTGGGCACCCTGAACTTCTCCCTGCTGGATTCTCGTCCCAGATGGGAAGAAAATGAAGTTCAGATCTTCTGGGATTAATATAATCAGAGAAGCTGAGAGGGAAAGCCGTGAGTCGTTTTGCTCCTCTCTTTGATGAGGGGGGTGTCTCCAAGGTTAATGAACTGCATCCCTCCCAGCAGGCAAAATGATCCCACCCATGTTTCAGAGCAGAGCAGCCTTGGAGGAACCATGGAAAAGGTTTATTCTTTTAATTACAGAACAGGAAAGTTGCGCTTCACCTCGCTAGTGAGGCTGTTGCTAGCAAGAAAGTACTGAACAGTACCAAATGCAAATATCTGGCCTTATTTTTTTTCCCTTTTAATAAGGTGGTCAAAAGGTCTAAGGGGAAGCAGGGATTTTGGAAGTATGCATAAAGTCAACAGTGCAGTTAGCAATGGGATAGTAAGATTTCACAGCTCTGCTTTGATCAGGATTTCAGCAAAGTGAAGCCATAGCACAGAATGTCCTCTGAACTGAAACCAAGGCAGGCTTTGTCTTTTATCTCAAATATCAGCTCAGAAAATGAGAATGATATGAAAATGCTGAACTCATTACATTTTACTCGGGGTTTCACAAAGTGCTCCAGCGAGGGATATGGGTCCTTAATGGAGGTAAAACATTCTGGGACACTCTGAGTGCTTTGCAGGGTTTCTGTGGGAGCGAAAGAAGTCATTGTGTCCCCAAAATGTTTCACCATTTGAAGCTGCTGTCCCTTATTAATTGTCCTCGAGTTTTGGAGTGGTGGTTTCACTTTCTTTTCAGAAGACAGAGATTTAACCACTAAGTTCACTAGGAAGGAAATTATTGATTTTGGTTTTTAGCCTAATTACTTATTTTCTCCTTCCTCACACTTTTTTAGTCCTTTCTTATATTTTGCTTTGGTGCCAAAGCCCTTACGATGTTTGTCTGAACTCACACACAAGAAAAGAAAGGAAAAATGCCCATCCATAACTTGAAGCAGATGCAGCTCCAACACCCAGAGCTTGGATTGTACCTGGAGGTTGTGTTGGGGACGTCTCTTCAGAAAATAATTACAGATGGATTTGGTGGCATCTGTGACTTTATCAGCTTCACTGGATTTGGATCAGGCCTGTAGTTGTATAATAAACATCCACTTTAATCCTGAACACCAGAATTATGTCCACCCCCTGCATTTCCATGGCTAAGTGGAAATAGACCAAGGTGAAAGAACCTAAGCAAGCAAAACAAACATGACAATAATAATTTTACAAACAATTTCCTACGTATTGTTGTTTTTCTAAAGTATTTTCTTCCTCTAAAAAGAATTATTAATAAAGAGATAATTAAAGCTCAGGAGTGTTCTTTGATTTCCCCTTATTCTTCTCAACATGTGATTTCAGACAACAAAAACTCCTCTGAAGCATCTCCTTATCCAAATACCTGCAGAGCCACGAGTAGCAGAGAGGGAAGGGACAACCCCCAACCTGCATTACTGTGCTGGTCCCGATCCAAACCACTTGGATTTAACAGGAGATCAGACAGAGCTGGAGGTCAGGACCTATTTGTGGAATTATCCCATGTCTGTTGCTCTTAGCAAAACCACAAGACCTCACCCAGGATACTTCTGGTCCATGAGGGTAACAGAGCAAAGCAAAGAGTCGTTTGAAATTCTGGGGTTTTTAAAGAAAGCAGAATCCTCTAAATCTCTTCTGAACTTCACACTCACCACCTCGGTGGGGTTTGTTCCTGTCTTGGTTTGAACAGACAGGTGTCTGCTAAGGAAGGCAGGAGCCTCCCTTGAAATGGAAAATGTAAACCCCCTCCCTCCAAATTATTATAATTTTGAAATTAAGGGGCTCTCAGGCAAAGATATGGGAGTAGGACTAACAGCTCTTCAATAGGAAAATTTAAAAATACAAATGCAATAGAACAAAAAAGAAAACAAACCACTGCCAGAGTCAGAGCCTGCCCTGGCAGCCTGTGGGTCAGGGTGGTGGCAGCAGTGCCATTCCATGGGGGCTCAGCCCTCCTGCAGTGCCAGCTGTGCTTCTGCTGGAGCAGGATCCTGGACAAGGCTGGAGTTTTCCTCTGGAGCTCCAGGGCTGCTGGAGATGGGCCTGGGCTTCCTCTGGGAATGCAGTGGGGCAGAAAGCTGCTCCTCTGGGAATGCAGTGGGGCAGAAAGATGCTCCTCTGGGAATGCAGTGGGGCAGAAAGCTGCTCCTCTGGGAATGCAGTGGGGAAGGAAGCTGCTCCTCTGGGAATGCAGTGGGCAGAGGCTGCTGTGGTGCTCCATGTCTCAGATTGTATCCAGGTAGGAATGCTTGGCTCCATCCCCTGGGCGGAGCCTCTCCCCATGGGATGATGGAATTTTATCAGCCATGCAGGGACACTCAGTGGCCCGTTAACAGAAATAATTAATAATTAATGGCCCGTGAACAGAAGAGATCTCCTGGAAGGAAGATTGGTTGTGGAAGAGATAAAGAAAGCTGCCCAATGAACAGAAGATAACTCCCCCTCTAACAGATGGGAATAGAACACACACCCAGCTACACCTTTCAGCCTGAGACAGTTCCAAAGTCAGCTGCAAATGATGGGTGACAAAATCAGACCCTCCTGCAGGTTGTTCAGCCTGGATGAGGGGAAGGGTGTGGGTGGTGGGGAGAATCAGAGCCACCCCCAGCAATGGCTCCAAGTCAGGGAAAGCTCCTTGGCACAATTTGGAATCTAATATTTCAATTTTATCAATGTCTGTGCACTTGCAGCCTAAACAATTACTGAGCACACCATGGGAAATAAGGAAAGAGACGAAAGCAGGCCAAATTTTGCTGTCCTGAGGATGAGGAGTTCTTCTCCATCACAGTGAAGAAACAAGGAAAACAGAGGTGGGAGTGGATGTGATGGCAATGCCAGAGACCTGGAGCACTGCCATCATCACCCTCAGTTTCCCAGGCAGCTCTGCTGTCCCTATCAACTGTTTTACTTTGGATTTCACCAGAGCAAATGTCCACGGAATGATGATTTCTGTCTTCCATCAGCACATTTTCAGGGAATGAAAGCCCTGTGCTGCTAAGTGGAACTGTCCACACCAGAAACGACCCACATTCCTCCAGCTGAGCAGCAGAAATGGGTGCACTGTGCTTATCCATCCACAATCAGCACACTCAGCAAAATACCTGCAGGAGCATTTCACAAATTACAGCGCTCAAACGCCCTTTGAGAGCTCAGCCATTGGCCTGGCAACGCTCCTGGGCAGAAAAAGAGGTCCAAAATTGTCCTCGGAAAGGAGCAGTCGGCAGTTTTCTCTGCTCTCCAGCTTGGATGCATCCCAAAGGAGAGGAACAGGAGGAGGAAGGGTGGGACAGGATGGGGCAGCAGCACTTCCAGAGCAGGTTTTCTCTGAGCTCTCAGTGCTGCTCTGAGATGCACCCCCATGTCCTGATCTTCCCTGCCCTGCACCATCCCTCTCACAACGTGCCCCTGTCTTTCCCAGCATGGATTTTTCCAGCAGCTCTTAATTGACTTAAGGCCTTGCTTCTAACTCCAAACAGAATCCTGACACAAAACTAATCAATATTTCAAAACACACTCTTCACTTCCAATATTCATAACAAAAAAAAAAAAAAAAAACCAAAAACCAAAAACAAACCAACAATAATTATTTCAAACTTTACCAAACATTTTCAAGCAGGCAAAACTAAATCATACCTTTTTTCATCAAAATACACAAACACTTACACAAGCGTTTCACATCTCCAAAAATCAAACAAAACCCATTACTAATACTTACCCTATCAATTTATACAACCTCCTGTTTCCACAAGAACTATCAACCCTCAAAAATTACAAAATTTACAACTATACGAACAAATATTACCAAATACCCATCTTTTAAAAAAATTCAAAAATATTCATATATCTGTTAATACTTTTTCAAGTACAATTTTTACTTCTACACACACACACACAAAAAAAAAAAAAAAACCCAACCAATCATACTTACCAGCATTTTCTACAAACTTTTACTTCATTATTCCAGCTCGAGGGGCACAACCATCCAACTGAGGAACAAAAAACGTGGAGATGTTTATTTTGGGACGCTGGTGACTAACCCTGCTAAGCCTTTGGCCCCGGGGATGCAGCTTGGCTTGGGTTTTGCTTTTTGCAAGCTGGCAGGTGACAGAATTGCAATTCCCTTTCCCACTCCAGGAGTTTTTTTGTGCTGAGGACACGCCACCATCCGCGGGCTGGGTGCTGGGTCAGCAGGGAAAGGGAGAAGTTCCCAGGCCTCGGGCAGAGCCACATCCTGCCGGGGGGCCAGTGCCACGCTCTGCTTCTCCAGATGAATCCCGGGACACCAGGCTTCAGGGACACTTTTCCCTGCACTCCTCATTTCTGAGCTTGCTGCTGAATTTAAGGATTGTTTCTCCTCTTCACCTTCTTGATGTAATGTAGGGGTGTTATCAGCTAAAATGAGGCTTTACCCCGATCACCTACACAAATTTTTCCCCCTTTTATTTTTGTTTTTTGTAAATTCACTGGTTATAGACCCATAAAATGACTTCCTACTTATTCCTTTTCTTCCCACAACCTTCTCCAGTTTCTGGCTGAGGGAACAGCAGCCCACTGCTCTATTGCCCATGAACCCACTCCAATTTTCACCCCTCAAGACCAGGAGATCCAGTAATTCCCAGGCTGACCCTTGAAGCTGCCCTTATCACAGAAGTGTTGGGGATGGCAACAACCTGAAGCATTCACAACCCTCTGCATGTGGCAGAAACGAGGAATTTTACTGGCTTGAAAGTGCTTTTTTGTAGGGGTGATGAGAACCAAACCATGGCTGCTGGAAGGATCAACCATAAAAGACTTTATCTTTTCTTTCAGAAACAAGAGGAACCTCCCTCTGCATTAAAGGATTTTTAGGACAATAAATGAGGCACTACTGAATTCAAACTATTTTCACTTCTTTCTTTTTAATGGAGGAGAGATTTACAGGAACCTCCTCATATTCAGAGAATCCATTTCCACCCTTGTTGCCCATATGTTTTCCATGGCTGACATTCTGGGATGACAAAACTTTTTCCTCAAGCGCTTCTACACTCATTAATACTAATTAATTAATACCTTCATTTCCCCACTTGGTTGTACAATAATGGCACTGAAGTGCTGACTTAGCAAATGCAAAGTTTTAACATTAAAATGGAATTTTTTTAATTTCAATGAAACCTTTCCCAGCCTTATAGTTAAGCCATGCTTAGACTCTTTGCTGTGTCATTGCCTACGTAGAGAAAATAAAGAAAATAATGGGGTTCTTTTTTTCCTTTGGCTTCTGTGGTCTTTGTGTCATCAGTGTGGTGGTGACAGTATTTTCCTCAGGAGCACCACGGTGCTTTGTGTTTGTTAAAGTGAGTTTTGTATCAGGAGCTTTGCGACAGGAGTTTTGCATTCAGCTTTCCTGTAGAAGCTGCAATGGTGATAATTCAGATTTTATGCTCTGTTCTCCATCCCCTTGGAGGCATGGGGAGGTGGTTGGCCAAGGGAAAAACAAGCTCAGGAAAGAGTTGAGCATTCCCACAGTGCTGTGGAAATCAAACAGTGCTGGGACTGCACACATCTCTCTTCATCTCCTCCCACTAGATACATTTTTATATTTAAAATTAAAGGAAAGGAGCCTTCCAACCATTACTAAATACTAATATATATTAATGTAGGTGCATTTTTACCTGAGTACAGGAGAATTTACCAGAAACTTACTGGGCTTTTTTCCCTTTGGAAAAACCCTCACCCTCAGTAGAGGAGAGATGAGATGAGGGAGCACTAAGGAATGTCATTTATCCAAAATATCAGTCAAACTGTGCATTGCTGTGCTCCTCCCTGCTGTAAATCCATGTGTTGTTCCCCATTTACAAGAGTTTAGAGGGGGCTTTTTCTCTAGTTAAAAGTAACACTCCAAAATTGATTTCACTGTAATCAGTTTGGGTAGGGAAAAAATAAGAAGGAAAAGAAAGGAAAAAGATGAGGAGGAAAATCAAAAATTGATTTCACTATAATCAGTTTGGGTAGGAAAAAATTAAGGAGGGAAAGAAAGGAAAAAGATTAGGAGAAAAATCAAAAATTTATTTCAGTGTAATCAGTTTGGTTAGGGAAAAATAAGGAGGGAAAGAAAGGAAAAAGATGAGGATAAAAATCAAAAAAATTGATTTCACTGTAATCAGGTTGGGTAGGGAAAATAAGGAGAGAAAGAAAGGAAAAAGATTAGGAGAAAAATCAAAAATTTACTTCACTATAATCAATTTGGGTAGGGAAAAATAAGGAGGGAAAGAAAGGAAAAAGATGAGGAGGAAAATCAAAAATTTATTTCAGTGTTATCAGTTTGGGTAGGGAAAAAATAAGGAGGGAAAGAAAGGAAAAAGATGAGGAGGAAAATCAAAAATTGATTTCACTGTAATCAGTTTGGGTAGGGAAAAATAAGGAGGGAAAGAAAGGAAAAAAGATGAGGATAAAAATAAAAAAAATTGATTTCACTGTAATCAGGTTGGGTAGGGAAAAATAAGGAGGGAAAGAAAGGAAAGAGAGGAGGAAAATTCCCATACAACAAAAACTCCATGACAGCAGAATCCAGATAAACACAGGACAATAAAAAAGAATAGCTCCTTTGATTTTAGTTGGGTGCCATGGCTTTTCTGGCTTGGCTAAAGGAGCTGAGAGCGAGAGCCCCCGAGCAGTCCCATCCCCTTGCAGCCCATACAAACAGAGGAAGTGGTTTCCTGGGAACAAAACCCACATGAAAGTTGTGCTGATGGTGCTTTGCTTCCTGTCATTTCCTCCTCTCTCCACATTTCACACGTGAACCCCCAGCAGGACAGAGCACCTGGTGCCCGGGTCAGGTTTATTGTCTTATCTGAAAGGAGAGGGCACAGCTCAGCATCCAGGAGCAGCATCCAAGTCCCACCGCACAACTGGTGCCTCCTGGCATGGCAGAGGTCGTGTCAGGCTTGTTTGGGATGGGATCCATCCATAAGTGGTGGGATAAGAAGAGCTAAAAGGGCTTTGTCCCCTCCACCAGCTCTGATCCGTGTCTTTGCCACGGTGCCGTGGCCATGAGGGCCTCGAGTCACAGGGGTTTGTGCCTGCCCTGATTTAAAGTGATGCTTTTGCTGTCTTTGCTTTAATTTGAGAATTAAAAGGTGACTAAATCAAGTTCCAAAGGGTTGGATTTTAAAACACCTTTGGAGTAACCGAATTTCTGCAGTGTTCTGGGCATTTCTGGCCTCACCTGGCTGCAAGCAGGGATCACACAGGGATGGTGTTGCCTTATCAGTCTCAGACCTTCCCAATTCTTGTGTAATAAAGTAAAGCACAGAATCAAGGAATGGTTTGGGTGGGAAAGGACCTTAAAGATCATCCAGTTCCAACCCCAACAGCTTCTGTCATCCCAGGGTGCTCCAAGCTCCAATGTCCAACCTGGCCTTGGGCACTGCCAGGGATCCAGGGGCAGCCACAGCTTCTCTGGGCCTGCCCACCCTCCCAGGGAACAATTCCTTCCCAATATTCAATCTAAACCTTCCCTCTCTCAGTTAAAAGCAAGGTTTTTAATATTTAAGACTGAAGAACTAAAACTTAGGTCTTCCATGAGCACATTTCCCAAGTCATGGCAAAGATTAAAAGACTTTAATGGGTTAAAACTCCCTTCTCCTGGGTCAAGACTGCATCCAAAATATTGAATGGACTGCCTTGAATATGGCAGGAACTTCATGGAGCAGAAAACTGCCTGTTTTTTGAAGAATAATCTTAAAAACCTTTAGTACAATTTAGTTAAGTGCTGTTCAGGGAGCCACTGGACACTTAAAGGAGCAATGAAAGTAGTCTGATAAGACTGGACAATCAGGGAGCTCAGAGTCAAAAACTCTGTTTCCAAATCAAAGCAATAATGCCTTTCATTATAAAACTGAGGTATTTTGTTAATTGCCTTGTGTTAAAATATTGTAATTCTACATTTTGCAGAACCCTGAGGAAGGACACAAGGGAAGGTTCTCTGCTGAACACCTCAAATGTTAATAAACTGCAGGTCTCCCAGTGGTTTATGTCTTGAAAATTAAGCCTTTAACATGTGTTTGAAGAGTCAAACTTCAGCTGTTTCAGTTAATTAGAAGGCTTAAAAATTGCAGCTTAATGAATTCAGTGCTTGTTTATGTTAAACTGTCAGGGAGTTAAGCAAGAAAAAGTGTGATTTGGGGAACATCTGATTGCAGCCCATGTGGAATTCCATATGGCAGAGAAGCTGGAAAGCATTTTATTGAGCCATTGTCTAGAATGTGAATTAATTCCCTACTACTTCATAAAAGACTTCTTAGTAGGGTTGAAAAAGGATTTATCATAATTATTGCTCTGGCCCGGATCATGATTATAAATGATACGTGCGTGGATTTTGTTTATAAAATTCCCAGTTTGCAATTAAAACAAGCTGCAATTTGCTCTTTCCCTGCCTTCTCGTCAGCAGCTGAGCTGAAAATCTACCATTTGTTTTCAAAATTAATACCTGTCAAACATTTCTTTTGGCTCTGCAGGGCCAGGAAAAGGGAAAAAGAAGAAATGTTTGAAAGATTTGAACAGAAAAGGATTGGTACCGAGCTGGTGGAGGATAAATGATGCTTCATATTTGTTGGGACAAAAGCTGCAGCCACTTTTCTTTTTTTTCATTGCTGCAGAGCCAAATCAAACACGCTTAATTATGTCAAGCACCAGCAGCTTGTTTGATTTTAATGAAATCACTTTGGAGGATCCTGAACTTGGTTTTTTTTCTAAATTATCACAGTGTTTGCGTGAGTTTTGGGGGCAGGCGTTCATGAAAGAGATATGTTAAATTAACAGGGTTCCCTGTGCTCCTCCAGGCAGAGTTTGGATGATTTTCCAGTCAAGGAACTGAAAGAACATCCCAGGAATGACCTGGCCAAGGTGGGGAACCTGGAGTGGTCACACAGACATTTGAGGAGCGAGTCCTGGAGGGTTCCTGTGGGAAATACTGAACTCCAGCAGGAGAAAAGGCAACCTGGGAATAAATCAGGTGAATTAAGGGCTCAGTGAGAAGAGGGAGATGGCTCTCACACCTTGGGGTCACCACCACTGCGAGAAATTTGGCATTTATACAGCCTGGAAATGAAGGGCCAGCCCAGGATGAGGTGTGTCCTCTGCTGCCCTCATTCCAGAGGTGTAAATCCCCAAAATCCCTAACCCTGAATGCTCCAATAATTAACATGCTGAGATAATTCAGTCTGGACACCTCATGTCCTCTGCTTTTCCTCCTTTTCATCTCTGTTGCCTCAGAGGTTTCTTTTCCATCCCAAACACTTGCCCAGGCCCTTCAGGATGCACAAGAGTCTGGGTGAGGAGAGGCTGATTTCAGATGGAAGGGATCCATGGCTTTAATTTTGCAACATTTCCATTATTAAACAGGTCTGTCTCATAAATACAAAAAACTACTCAAAGGGGATATTCCAAGTCCACTGAAATACTCAGTAGTGAAAAAACAGACCTGAGTGAGGCTGAAAACAAATTTGTTGTAAAATTTAATCCAAAGAAGCATTTTGAACAGAAAAAAAATTCATTTCAGCTCAGAATATCAAGCTCTTAAATGTGTCCAATAACTTTAAGTCTTTCAAATCTAGTTTTTCCTGCTTGATACCACCTCAGAGTTTGCAAGGAGGACCACAGCCATCCTGGGCTCTGTGAGTGCTGCAAGAATAAACAACCCTGCAGATGTGGCCAAGCCCACGAGTCACTGGTGTCACTTGTGGTTTTCCATAAAACCGTGGCCCATTCCTTTGGAAATTTTGTTTTAAATGCTGTTGCAAACATCAGTGGTACCAAGTGAGCCCAAAATCAATAGATGGCCCATTAAACATCATAACCGCCTATGGAAAAGCTTTTCCCCTCCCAGCAAATCAAATTCCCATTTTCCATTCACAAAATTTGTGTGTTGTTTTTTGAAGTTGCCTGTGCTGGATGGTGTTCAAACATTGATACATTTTTATCACAGGTTTTGGGGTAGGGGATTTTTTTTTTTTTTTAACATCTGAAAGTTAAAAGCCTAATGGGATCGCTGCACAGAGAGGGAATAGTTCCCAGGGAGGAAGTAATATATGATAAAAAGAAGGGTGTTTGATTTCAAAGACTTCTAACAGAAAGTTTCAGAAAGCCATGAATAGAAAACACACTAATACTGCCAGCCTACATTATGTATATCAAATAAAAATAAGGGGAAAAAGGGTTCTTTTTTTAGCTCTTGAGGGAAATTAAAATAACATTCTTGTACAGGAGAATATGCAATCGAAGTGAAAGCTTTGTTTATGTTTCATACAAGGCAGGGAAAGGATTTTTGAATTTGCTGTAGCAAATCAAGCTGGATGCATTTCAATGCCCGAGACTGACCATTGCAGTGATCCTTGTGCTGGCCTTTATCCTGGTGCTGGAATTATTCCTGAGTAATTCCTGAGTGGAATCAGTCCCCACACTGATTGCACTGATGGCCATCACCAGGGCATCAGACTAAACTCAGACATTAACTAACCCCCTTTTCACAATCTCAAATGTGTTTCATTTCTTCTCACTCCTTCGTTTCCTTGTTTGATGTGAAGTGTTCCAGAGTGTTTTTCCTTGGTTGGGTTCCTAATTTTTTTCCCTGGAGACAGGATTGCATCCATCACCCCGAGAACATTTCATGTCAGTTCCCTGTCCCGGTTCCATAAATACATGTGAGTTCATAAACCTTTCAAAAGGCCAAGTTTTCTCTGAGAAGAAGAAAAATTTTTAACATATGATGAAAGTGAAAAATAAGAGCTGTTTGCATGTGCAATGTGAGGTTTATGGGAGCTTTAGGCAGCTACTGGAACCCCTGGAAATGTAAAATGGAGCTCTCGGTGTTGTTCCTGCTGGATGGTCCAAGCAGGAACACTTGGACCTTCTGAGCATCAAACAAAGATTTCATCTCTGTGGAAACATCCCACAAGGAAAATCCAACCAGCAGAAGTTGTGCAAGTCTTGGCCCAGACTGGGATGTGAGCTTGCAGAGAAGCTTTAAATCTCACTTATTAAACTTTTTTAAAATTTATTTATTTCTCTTTTCCCTTTCTCAGCCTTGTTTCTGAGCAAGTCTGGCTCAGCCAGTGCTGTTTGCTCCCAAGCCAAACCCCACCGGGACGTTTTTCCTCCCCCAGCACACATGGGATGCTCAGCTGTGCTGAGCCAAGAGAAGTGGTGGAGTCACCATCCCTGGAAATGCCCAAAACCCACGTGGATATGGCCCTTGAGGACACAATTTACTGGTGGTGCTGAGATGAAGGTTGGATTTGAGGATTTTAGAGGTCTTTGCCAGCCTTAACAATTCTACTGAGCAGCGTCAGCCACCACAGGCACAACAAGGTGATGCCTCAGGTTTTAACTTTTGTATTTTCACATTCTGTGCTGCTTTGGTGTGAGGGTCTGGGCTTCATATGAGGGGATGGTGAGATCTCTGCACAGAGCAGGGAGACAAAACAATTCCTGCTCCAGCTGGGCACCAAGGACAAATGATCCAAACCTCAGGCCCAGGAGCACAAACAGCGTGGGCTGGAGAGAGAAAAACAAGCAGGATGGGAGTGCCTGGGCTAAAGCTGGAATGGGACAATGAACTGCAAGGTGCAAATGGAGCAGAGCTGATCCCAGTGAGAGCCCCCGGGAGCGCTCGTGCATTTTGGGACCATTTTGGTTCCTCTTGGGTGCAGCCCTGGCTGGGCTCTGGTGCTGCCCAAGGTGGATCCATGGAGGAGATCCTTTGAATAAATCCCTGCTTTATTCTGTAACTCTGCCCAGCCCCTGTTCCAGCTGAGCCTTCACGAAGTATCAAAGAGGAAAGAAGGAAAGGAAAGGTGTGGCTGTATTCCAGAAATCAGGATTTCTCCCTCATTCCATTGCATGTGGCAGGACAATCATTTCAGTGCATCCCACATGCACATCCTACCAAAGTGAATTCAGTATGGGCATTTAAATACTGAATTAAAATATGGGAGATTGCTTTCCTCCACTGATTTGCTGCTAACAATGTTTGGCTGATTTTTATTTGTTGGAGAGAGGGACTTTTATCCACGTGAATATGGGTATTCATCATGTAAATGAATGTATTTATTCTATAAAGGCTCACCCTGTCTCTGCTACACTCCTGCAGTTACTTGATAGGAATGTGACAAGAGGAAATTGAATATAAAGTCTACTGGACAGCCAATAAATCAGGCTTATATCTTTCTCTCTACCTCAGACAGGAAGGAACCCAGCTATTTTTAAATCTCTGGCCCATAGAACCAGCCAGAGCTGGTTCTCCTGTTAAAAAATGAGAGGGGGGGGGGACAGAAAAGAAAAATTAGCGAGATTTTAAAAGTCCTATAATTTGTTTACCTGGCCATGTAGCTCCGAGGGCATTGCCTCCCCTTCCCAGGAGTGCACAACATCCCGGCCAAAAGCCACTCAAGGACCAATGTCAGATCCAACACAGGGCACATTCATCAGCCCCAGCCAAGAGCTGGATGGAACAGAGAGCAACAAAAACAGTGTTCAGACCACCGAAAAGAGCACTGGTCACGATCCTGGAGCCACCCTGGGCAGATGTGACAGAGCCTGTGTGCCAGGCCGGGCTCTGAATGCCATTTCTGCAGCCCGGAGCGCTCCGGTGGAGCCGGTTACTCACACATGACCTGGCGAGGGCTGCCGGGGAGGAGGGATTCATTCCAAGCAATCCCCCAGTGTGAATCTTTGCTGATTAACCTTTTCATTTGTCTTCCTTTAACAAGCAAGTTACTGCTGATGAGGAGATGAGGGATTCTTAAATTTCCTAGAACTAAATTAACTATTCCTACTCGATTCGCTCTGGCTGAACTTAGATTATATTGCCCTCAAGGCTGCTAATTTGAAAAATGCTGTTGGATATTTTTTTTTTTGAGATTTTTTTTTCTAGTGTTCCTGATAGGGATCCAAGTGCTAATAAGGAGTTAAGTTACATTTCTTGGTAAAATTTCTTAATTGCCCATGTTGGCTGAAACTTGAACAGTTCAGAGATTCTGTTGATTGTGTCAGCCTGAATATTATTACATGGAAATCCCTCCAGGATAACTGCAGCTTTTGTTGTATCCATTGCATCATCTTCCTCATGCTGTTCAAACCCAGTGCTATAATAATTTTGTGGATTGGAAGGAAATTAAGTGTGTCCATAAAGCTGTGCCTCTCCAGTAGGGACTGCACTGTTTTAGAAACATGGAATGGTTTGGGCTGGAAGGACCTTAAAGCCCATCCAGTGCCACCCCTGCCATGGCAGGGACACCTTCCACTGTCCCAGGCTGCTCCAAGCCCTGTCCAGCCTGGCCTTGGGCACTGCCAGGGATGCAGGGGCAGCCCCAGCTGCTCTGGGCACCCTGTGCCTCCCCACCCTAACAAGAAAGAATTTTTTCCCAATACCCAATCCAACAAAATGGTTTTTGGCCCTATTTGCTCTATCACCTGGACGAAGCTTCACAATATTCTCAAGGAAATATTTCCCACTATGTAATTAGCCACGCAGACAGCTCCAATGTTTTAGGGCAGCGTGGGAGAATTTCCTGCAACCATGAGCTCAGAATCAAGGGGCTCAAGATTAACAAGGGGCCCTCTGATTTCTCTGTGCAAGAACACCAATGAAATTCAAAATGACAGAGGGGAAATTTAAGTCAGATGTCTGGAAGAAATTCTCCCCTGTGAGGGTGGGCAGGCCCTGGCACAGGGTGCCCAGAGCAGCTGTGGCTGCCCCTGGATCCCTGGCAGTGCCCAAGGCCAGGTCAGACAGAGTTTGGAGCAGCCTGGGAAGGTCTCCCTGCCCATGGCAGGGGTGGTACTGGATGGACTTTGAGGTCCCTTCCAACTGAACCATTCCGTGATGATTCTACAGTGGGATTTCCAAAACAAGCAGCAGCAGTGGGACACATCCCCCGATGCTCATCCCAATACACAGCACAGGAATCAGCCAGGACGCGGGGTCAGCCCCATCCCCACGGCTGCAGTGCCTCAGCAGTACCTGCCCCTGCCATCAGAGCTCATTTACAGCACGCCTTTCCTACCCATGGCCCTAAAAAAACCCTGCTCCAGACAGCTCATCCGTTACCCCAGTCACCAGCAGCTCCAGAGGCCATTTGTTCCCTTTGAAAAATGGGGTCTCTGAAGGGACAATATTCTCCCCAAGCCGCAGCTCTCAGTGTCTCATTTATCAGCTCATTAAGAACACGGCCGGGCTCGGTGGGGCTGATGCAGAAGATAAGACACATCAAGCAGCAGCCCCTGACAGGAGGAGCACGAGAGCCCCGGCCAGGCTGATTGGACTCAGCTGGCCTTTCCTCCCCATCCCCGGCTCCTCCAGGAATTCCCACCTCTGCCTTATTTTCCTGGTTGCTTTTAGACATCTCTCACTGCGGCCACAATGAGACTTCTCGCTCTGTTTTTATTCTCTTTTCAGGAAACGCATCGTTTTCCTCCTCGTTTGCTAGAATTGGTGCACTCTCACTGCAAACCCAGATCCTCCCTCGCCAAGGAAATGTGTTTCTCGTTTTGCCAGTGTCAGATTCTCAGAAGTAATTTCTGTATAAACTTTCCACCCTTCTTCTCCTGCTGTTTTCTGTCTTGTGTTCAAAAGGCCTTAAAAGCGTGTCAATTTTCTGTTCCCTTCTGTGGCACAACAATCCTTTTAGCAAATCTCATAAACATCTCTGCTGAAGATGCAAATATAATCCACTGCTGCTGGCTGAATATTTCCTTCTTCTTGGGTAGGCACCAGGAGTTACAACCCACAAAGCCTCTGAGATCAATGTCAACATTAAAAATATATAATGGATAAAAATTCTCATTTCTTCTCTATTTACACGTGCTTGGTTATTGTCAGTATTTCCTAAACCAAGGAGGAATGGCACAAAACTGATGCTGAATGGAGATTTTACAGGTACCAAATGTGGGTTAATAAGGCATTTAAAGGTCTCAGGAATTTTGTTCCTGTAACATTTGCTGGATTCTCTCACAACTCGCCTTCAAGACGAAAAATCACAAGAACAGAAATGATTTTGTCACTTGATCAACAAAAGTTTTCAGCTTTCTGAACTCTGCTACCAACTGTGGCTGTGGTTGGATCTTTGAATCTCCTTTTCCTTCACTTTCCACTCCAACAATAAACTTGGGACTTCGCAGTGACACGAAGCAGGTTTGAGGTTTCAAAATGTGAAAATGCTCTCTTTTTTTAGTTTGTTCTGTTTCATTTTGGGTTAAAAAAAGAAACTTTCTGCGTGGGGGAAAGAGAGTTGCTGGCTCTGCTCATTACCCAGGGCATTCCCCATCCATCCTCCCAGCCCCTGCTCTCTGCTGCAGGTGATGCTGCCACGTGAGTGTCGCCTCTGTGCGGCACAATTTGCTCTGGTAAAGTGCAAACAGGTTCCTACAGAGTGAAAATTTCAGCTCAAAAACGGTCCCATCCTGACCCTTCAGCCTTCCTGCCATCATCCTGATTCCCATCTCGGAGTGGAGGCAGGATCAGAGCTCACATAATGCCTGGCTTTGTTTTTCCTGGTTTATTCTTGCTCTCGGTGACTCCGGTGTTCCTGAGGGTTTATTCCCGCTGTCTCCTGGATATCTCTCTCTTTTCACATTAATTTTTCACTTCTTTGCACTGTTCCTGGTTGGCTGGATGAGATCATGGGGCTGCAGTGTTGTTTTTGGACAGCCTCTCACCTTATCAGATGGGAGCAGAGTGTCCCCTCTACTTGACAAAGCTGCACCGCCGGTGAATTCTGCTTTTTGTGGGAGCTCTGCTCCCCAGAAATCCAGCACCTGAGTAGATTTGTGTGTTTGATTATTGACCTGAACATCTGCTGGGTGAGAAAAAGTGGTGATGAGCCCCCTGTCCCCAGGGCTGGGCTGGCCACTGATGAGTTTTCCTGGCCCAAGCCCCCCGGGAAGCAGCTCCAACACATTTTGGGATCCTGGGAAGTGGGGAAGGAAAGCAGCCAGTCCCAAGAGTGGCTGTGGTGTGACAGCACCTGCAGGGTGATGTTTTTCTGTCATCTGCTTGGCCCATCCCAAATGCTGTGAATTAGAGACAGCCAGACAAACAAGGGGGAAGGGCTTTTATTTTTTTTATTTTTTTCCCCATTTGGTCAGAATTGGAAATGTGAAGAAATCTTTTCCTGACTCTCAGGGTAATGCTGCTGTTCCCACGTAAATGGGAGAAAATTGGGATACACCGTACAACCCTGTGACTTCTTCAAAGAAGGGTTTTCTAAAGAATGAGAATCAAATTATTTGCCCCTCCTTTTGCCCTAAAAAAGATCACAACCCTCCAACTGGGGCAGCATTTCAGCTCCCAGTGCAGCTCTCTGAAGGATGAAAGGGTCTAGAGCAAGTGATAATCTAATTTATTAGCACCAGGGTTGAGAAAACAGGGAGGAGAGAAGAAAGGGAAATGAAGGAGAAAATAAAAGGTGAAACCATTAAAAACATGTTCTTGTACTGAACTTCTCAAATCCTTGTGGCAGCAGGTCCCTCCTTGAAGGCTAAATTTAACTTGTAAGTCCACTTTTAAATGCCACAAGCTGAGCACTGGTTTGGGATCCCCAGAGATCTCCAGGCAGAAAAAAACAACATTTAATATAAAAAAACTCCTCAAATTTCCATATCTTAACGAGTCAAAACAGCAAGAGCTGACTCGAGCCTGTGAATCCAGTTAGCAAAGGAAACCTTTGTCAGACGAGAAGCTTTTGTGGCGTTTCTGAAGACAGACAAGCTCTGAGTTCACCTGACACCCAGGAGAGGCAAAGCTGATTTAGAAGGAACAAAATGTCTGGGGATGAGCCAGGCCAACCCTTCATCACCTGCCTTCACCCAGCACCTCTGACTGGCATCCCACCAAAAGCACCCAACATTCAAAACACTCCCTTGTTTTTCTTTGGGTTTGGTTTTTTTTTTTTTTTCTTTTTTTTCCTTTTTGATTTCTTCACTTCTAAGTCCCAACCAAGATGAGAAGAGCCCAGAGCAGTGTCAGAGACAACAGCTCACTCCTCATCAGGAGCAGGGGGAGAAGAAAGTCAGAGCATATTTTCAAACCAGATAAACCAGTTCCCAATATTTATCTTCTGTGATGCATCAGTTTCATTTTTCTAAGTGAATGGCTCATTCTCCCTTCAAAACCCACTTGCCAGAAAGAAGATTGATTAAATCAAAGGGAAGAGGACATCCCCAGAGCCAGGATTTTGTCAGCAGATGAACTGTCAGAAATGGAGGAAGGTAGAGAATGATTCCTAGTCAGAGACAGTGAAAAAGAGGGGGGAAAACAGGGAAAGTTTAAGACAGGATTGACTTAAAGATCACCTGAAGTGGTGATTGTGCCTGGGTGAAATGCCCCACTGCCATTTTCTGCACGATCTGCACCTTTTGAAGAAAAACCTAAAAGTTTCTCCCAAAGATGGATGACCTGGTTTCCATGTCAGAGCCTGCAAACTGTGATCCTACAGCACCTGGTGCAGGATCAGGGCTCTCTGAGCTGGTTGTTCCACCGTGGCTGTGGCTGCAGCTCTGCTGGGCCAGGCTCTGACTGCAGAGGAGTGAGGGTACAGCTACTCCAGGTAGTAAATCTATGAATGCAGCACTGGTGGCATTCCCTGAGAGGGCAGCAGGGAATCTGATTTCTTCTCTGTTGTGCTGTTTTCTCAAAGCATTTATAATCTTTAATACATTTCCATTTAGGAATGGAGGAGGAGAGGTGGGCACCGACCCTCCAGCTGCTGGTGGGACCTCCAGACTCCTCTGCCCCAAGCTTTGAGCGCTCAGAACAAACAGAATAAAGGCATTTACTCCCTTAGGTAACTCCGTGTGTGTGAGAAGAGGGGCATCACCGCTGAAGGTGAGGTCAGGGAGGCAGGAGCACACCTCGAGCCCAGCCCAGCATCCCCTGTGGGGTGGCAGGAGGGGAAGGGGGTGCAGGAGACCTGGCTCTCACCCTTGAAGTCAGAGAGAGGAGCTCCAGCAGCTCTGAGAGATCCCTGCTGCGGGTTCAAAAGGCCAAAGGGGCTGAAGCCCAAGGTGATTTATTTGCCCTCACAGGCACCAGAAGATCGCAGGTCCAGGAGGTCCCGTGTGGGGACAGGACGTGCGGGCTCTGTCCTACCCCGTGTCACCATCAGAGGGATCCTTTCGCCGGTCCCTGGAGGCTCGCCTGACATTTCTTTTGGAAATCAAGCGAACAAAGCCGTGCGAGTTGAGTGAAAGTGCAATTACACAAGGCTTTGAAGTGCCCTGCTAATCCTCTCCTCCCTCGGGACATGAGGCACCGCTCTGAGCGGTGACAGCCATGGAGCTTCACCCAAATGTTGGCTCTGGCTCAGAGCAAAGGTGCTGGAGGAACTTCTGCCTCAGGACAACGCCGTGCACGTGGACAGAGAGTGGCCCAAAAGCCCTTTCCAAAATAAAAAAAATGTCCTTTGCTTCTAGCATGAGCGAGAAGGAAGGAGCCCAGAGAAGGAGGAGGAACCCCAGCAGTGATGAGAACCCCGGTGGATGCAGCAGCACCAGCACTGGTGAGATACAAACTGGTGAGATACAAACTGGTGAGATATAAACACTGAGATTTAAACATGGATCTGTCGTGGGTGTGGATATATGGACACATCCACAGCGTGACAGCCACGGAGGGACACGAGCAGCTGATCCTTTCCAGCAGACACCTCTGCAAAACAGAGCTTTTGTCATCCCTTGGTGGGCAGGAGCGACTGGAGCCTCGCGGTGGGGCAGGGGAACATTCCTGCCTTCCTGAGGTGGATGGGAAAGCAGAGGCACAGTCACGGCAGCCCTGCCCACACAGGACCAGGGCTCAGAGGAAGCCAATGTCACCTCCTGGGATGAAACCACAGAAGGCTGTGGTAGCAATGAGGTCTCCACACTATTTTAGGATACATCAGCGCAGCTCCCGGGATGCTCTGACAGAGAATAGGGCCACGTGAGGCTGGTGTGGACCACACAAACCCTGTCTTCAGCTCAGAAATGAGCTGAGATTTTGCCTCCTGCCTTCCACCAGCTCCCTCTTGGACCTCAGGGGTGCAGCAAATCATGGGGTTCCCTGAGGGGCTGGTGAGAGGCGTTCCCACCTGCCTGCAGCACCTTGGCAGGGCTGTTTGTCCCAGTATTTACACAGCCTTTAATGCTCCTGATGTCAGCGTGGAGACGTGTTAATAACCCAATTAAACTGCTCACCCAGCTATGGCAAATCCCAGCGCTCGGGGAAGGCCGGCGGGTTTTGCTTTGCAATTCCTGGGCCGCGTTGCAGCACGCCAGAGCCACGTCCCCGTGGCTGACACGTAGCCCCAGCTCGTCCCCAGAGGGGTCCTGTGCAGGGCTGAGGCAGTGAAGAGCTAAAATCTAAAGCTGGATGGACACTGAGCAGCACCAGCACTTCCTGGGAGGACGGGGACGCGCGAGGCCGTGTGTGAAACGTGGCAGAAGGTGCTCAGCTCGTGGCCTGCAGAGGTGAGGAAAACCAGTTGCCCCTGTGCAAAGGATTGAATTCCCACGGCAAAGGCACCGGGGGGATGGCAGGAGAGCCCAGCAGCTGCCCACTGGTGGGGAAGGTGCAGGGCGGTCGTGGCACTGCCCACACAGGAGCAGGGCTCGGAGCTGCCTGGACTTGCCCGTGCAGGGCTGCCGTGACTGTGCCTCTGCTTTCCCATCCACCTCAGGAAGGCAGGAATGTTCCCCTGCCCCACCGCGAGGCTCCAGTCGCTCCTGCCCACCAAGGGATGACAAAAGCTCTGTTTTGCAGAGGTGTCTGGTGGAAAGGACCAGCTGCTCGTGTCCCTCCGTGGCTGTCACGCTGCGGATGTGAGCACCCTGTGGATGTGTCCATACATCCACGTCCACGACAGATCCATGTTTATATCTCAGTGTGTCAACCACAAATATTTGAATACTGTGGTTTGTATTTCCTTTAGGTTGTTCCAACTTCCTTCTGATCAAAACCCGTAAGCTCAAAATACCCTCAGCGCTGTCCCCTGAGCTATGAATTTAATACAAACTCCTGCAGGACCAAAGAAATTGCAAATTGTGTTACGTGGTCCCACCAGAAGAAAAAACCTCCCCCCTACAAGAGTCCTTAAGCTTGGATTTAACCGTGGGGATGTTTAATGCCACCTGGGATCCCCAGAGCTGAAAAACACATCCGCAAAGCTGAAATTCACTCAAGAGCTGTTCCAAACTGGGACCAGCTTAAGCCTGTGATTAAATATTTTCTTGAATCTAAGCCTGTATTAGTGGAAAAGTCATTGTTCCGTAGTAGGTTTTTATAGGTCTGTGACTTTGGGGTCGTTTTAGTATTCTCAGTAGTTTTTTTCTTTGGATGGCTTCCTCCACTCATCATTAATATCTGGCGTCAACTGTCTTTCTTCCTCATCCATTCCCAGAGACAAGGAAAAATTTTCCCTTCTTTCCACAGATGTATTTATGTTCCCCATGGAAATTCCTCTCTGTGATATATGAACTATTTTCAGAGAAGTTTAGCAAAGCCTAAATCACAAAGGGGAAGGAAACCTCCTCGGCTTGAGTTCATGAGGGGAAAAGTTGGGATTGCAGTGACCTGTAGTGTGAATTTTTTCTTGAGTTTAATTGTTATTTCCATTCAAATCCCTTATATCCCTAGCCATAAATAACACTCCTGAATAATCCTGAATTTTTGTCCCTCTATCTGCCTCCCATAAAATTAGGAGGGAATATTTAGGATCTGCCAAGATGACAAAGTGTCCTTTATGGTGGCCGAATGAAAGGAAGAATATAACTTTGGGAGAAAGCAACATGCTTTTCTTCAGCGTAGGATTTCCTCCACAGAGACATCATCACAGACTGTCAGAAGCTGGGCAGCTCTCCAAAGGTTAGAGACAGGGCCAAAACTTACAATTTCTGCTCTGCACAGGGCCAGTTCTGTCTCGGAGATTTTAAAGGCTGTCTGACCACAGCTGTGAAATTGGGAGCTCGCAGATCGCGGCTCGCTCACGGCGTTATCTCACCAGCCTGGGACAGTTCCCATCCCGGCTGCTCCTAGGGAAACTCGCTGGGAATTGGTTGTGAAACTAGTTGGGAATAGGTTGTAAAACTAGCTGGGGATTGGTTGTAAAACGTGGATGGCAGAAAGGAGCCAGCGCAGTCCTGGGAGATGACGCTGCTGCAGCCACCATGGGAAAGCTCAGCTCCACATCCCTCTGCCTCCCTCCCTCCTCTCCCACACCAAACCACCCCAAAGCCACTTCCTACACCACCTCCCTTCCCCTTGCAGAGCTGAGTGTGGGCTCTCGGCTGGGTGTGAAGCTCCCTGCTGGGCAGCTGGGTCACCTCAGAGCTGTTGGGGTGGTGTGGGGTGAGGCAGGACTTGGTGTGAGAGCTCTGTGGAGCCACAGGAAGGAGTGTGGGCTTGGATGTGTCACATGTGGAGCTTCCGTGGTCCATAAGGTCATCCTCAGGACTGGACACCCCTCAGGGCTCAGCTCCCACGCCTGCCTAAGCCAGGGAGAGCTGTGCAGAGAGGCCAGGCCACCCAGGAGAGATGTTCTGCTCCCAGAACCCAAAAGCTCCCTCATTAGCTGAGGGTGCAGCTGCCCTGGACTAAAGGTGGGTGATTAAATCCCACAGCATTCCTTAAGAACAGAAGGAACCTCCTGGAGAGACAACCCTCACTGTGAAAAACTCCACGTTCACATCTCTGCGCCGCAGCCCCAGGACTGCAGAATCCACACGGGACTCTGTGCAGCCACGACCTTGGGTTTGCATCCCAGCACTTTCCAGTGGACACAGAGCAATCCAGGGAGACCCTGAGCCTGGGAAAGGTCTGCAGAGCCCAGCTCAGCTCTCTGGTGGTCACCCTTTGGGCCACAGCAGAGCTGCTGCTCTCACCCTGGCTGGGGTAAAGCCAGCCAGGATTTATGGCTTTTGGATTTATGGGTTTTATGGGCTCCCAGTGCTGCTCCAAGCCCCCAGATGAACACGCAGGAACCCCCAGCTCCCTGATCCTGCCCAACCTTAGGAAATCAGAGGAGATGGATTTTCCCTCAGACACCATAACTGCAATAGAGTTTGGGAGGCAAATGCAGAGCCCCTGGCTCTGAGCCAAGGGAGTAAGCCTGGGATAGGTTTTCTTTCAAGAATTCCAACTCATTCATGTACTTTCTTAATGATCCAAAGTCTTCGAGGAGTTGCCTTTCAGCTTCAGCTCCCTTTCAGTATTTGTCATGTGTGTCAAAGTTGATTCTTCGCATTTCCTCTGTAGTTTTAACATTCTCAAGGAGAAACTTCATTCCTTAGACACTTGAAAGATATTTTTCCCCCTACTGAATTCCTTTTTTAATGGAAGAAAACAAGATCGCTTTTGAAGCAAACAGGGGTGAGAGCAGAGGAAAGTGTGTCTCATTTGGAGATGCTAACAAAGACATCTTAACAAAGGACTGGAAGAGGCCATGGAGTCACTAATTCCTCATATTATTTGGATGGACAAGCAACGATCTACAAGCAGTGACCACTTGTCCACCACTTCTGAGCTCTTGGAAACCCCAAGAGAATTCCCTACACCAGCTGGCCCTGCTGAGGAGCAGGAGTGGGAACAGGAGCCTCCCTTCATCCAGCTTTTTTCACAACCTGCCCCCACCTTTGGGAACTCAAGGAAAGGCCAAAAGGTCTCTGCTGAGCCACCAGGGTGGAGTATGACGAGTCCTGTCTTGATGAAAGACTTGACAAGAGCAAGGCAGGGAGGGCAAGGCTGGGAGGCCAACCCAGCAAAGCTCGGTAGGTGCCTGCCCAGGCAAAGCCTGAGTGCTGCAAATTAAACACTCAGCAAAGCTTGGCTGAGCCCTGAGAGACAGAACCCCCTCCAAACACCCCCTCCTGCTCCCCTGGGAGTCACACCAGAAGGAGCTTCCACATCCAAGAGCCCTCTGGAGAGACAGGAGAGCACCTGGGGTTTTGGGATGCGGGATGGGATTTTTGTTTTCCCCAGCGACGGAAATCATGTGTGGCTGCAATAAGAATTAGATCAGGAGACTTCAAAGGGCTGAATCACATCTCAGTCTGCTCTTGGGCTGGCTCTGCTCAGCCTCAAGCCTTATCAGGCAAGTTTGGCTACGTGATTGCATTTCACACTCCAAACACAATTCTTTTCCTAATTGTCTATAAACTACGCCTACAGCTTTCTGCCACTTGTTTTTGCCAACAGCTGACCTGTTGATGCTCAAGCGAAGTAAAATATCTCTGAAATTAGCTAAGAAAATAAAACTGGGCAATCAAAGGCTTCAAGACAGGCAGCAAAGCTGTGCAGAGCAGCAGCTGGGTGCCCTGGTTCAAGCTTTAACTTCGTCTGCTACTATTTACTCTCATTAAATCCAGAGTCGTCTGGCTTCATTTGGTTTGCCAGAAATTTGCTTTAGGATAATTTAGATCAGAGTCATCAGGCTTTCCCCCACCACCACCTTTTTAGGACAGAGGATAATAATAGAGGATTTTTTTTTTCCATGAAAGCATATGCAATTTCCTCTCTAGCCATCCAAAACAAATAATCAGGAGATTTCCCTGTGTTTACAATGGGTCTTTCTACTGACCTTCCCTGCAAAGCACTTTAGGAGAAATCAGTGAAAAATACTCCATGAGAAGTGGGTCACAATTGCTGTTATTGTTACTCAGAAATTATGTAGTGTCTAATCTGAAACCAGACACAACAACTGCGGGCTTCTCTTTGCCCTTTTCATAACAAACCAATTCTATTTAACAGTAAATACAGTTAAATGGGAATGAATCTGGTTTGTACAGAGAGACATTGCATGTTTATTAATAATCTTCGTGTTTAGTGTTTAGAGCAGTTCCAATTCTGAGCTGTAGCAATGTATAAAAACTTTTCTCTTGGCAGGGTTGAGTCACTGTGACTGACTTGGCTCTGCCACTCTTTTTGAACAACCATAATTACATCAGTTTCAAACTGGCTACATGAGCCTCAATTTGGAGCAAAGCAAAGATGGGCAAAATTGAGGGCAATTCTTTCAGATGTCATGGGCAAAGAGATTTATTCAGCCCTTAATGTGAGGAGTTTGGACAGATTTCTTTACCTTTTACCTCACTTTGAGGAAGAATTACTGGGGCTGCTTTTAAGTCACATCACTGGGTTTTGGGAGTTCTTGCTGTGAATGCTCAGCCCAAGGAAACCAGGGGTGCCTCACCTGCACTGCCAAGAACAGGTTGTAAGGAAAATAAAATCAGCCTCTTGGGTGAGCGTAGAGAGGACAGTTTAGGCAAAGGTTGCACTTTCTGCAAGTGAAATTCCACCTCCCCTAATTCCCAGATTTTACCCAGCTCCTCCGCATATAACCAAAGGGTGATTTCACCAAAGCTTGAGCCTCAGGGGGTTGGGAGTTCCAGCCCTCTGGCTGTGTGTCCTGGCAGATTCTGGAGATAATTCTGATGGCCAGCTCAGAGCAGGAATTGAGCTGTTGTGTGATGAGTGTTGATGGAGGTGAATCTAGACAAAATGCCCTGCCCAGCTTTGCGTGAGTAAGGATGGAAAGAGATCCCTGGGAACCAGAACCCTCACCTTTCGTGTCTGGGGATGTGATTATGAAATGCTCATAATCATCAGCCAGCTCCTGCCAGGAGCTGCGGGTCCATACTGCCCTCAGAACTCAGATCCTGTGCTGGAAACGAGGGAGTGCTTCTGGTGAGCTCAGAAAACACAGTTTGAGGCTCTTGTTCCCATGGTGTGGCTGATCCTGAGCGCCTGCTCCTTCAGGGGGGTCTCCACTCCTGTGCAGCTGTTAATGAGACAGGGCCCAAAAGGAGAGAGATCACAGGATCATGGAATGGTTTGGGTTGGAAGGGACCTTAAAAATCATCTCCTTCCAGCCCTGCCATGGCAGGGACACCTTCCACTATCCCAGGGTGCTCCAAGTCCCATCCATCCTGGCCTTGGACACTTCCAGGGATCCAGGGGCAACCACCTGTGCCAGGGCCTCTCAAAGAATAATTTCTCCCTAGTGTCCAACCCAAGCCTTTTCACTGTGAAGCCGTTCCCCCTTGTCCTGTCACTCCAGTTCCTGATGAAGAATCCCACTCCAGCTTCCTCGTAGCCTTTTCAGATACTGGGAGGTGCTGTGAGATCTCCACACAATTTTCTCTTCTCCAAGCTGAGCAGTCCCAGCTTTCTCAGCCTGTCCTCACGGAGGAGGTGCTTTTGTCCCCTCACCAACTTTGCGGCCTCATCTGGACTTTTCCCAACAGCTCCATGTTCTTGTGTTGGGGGCACCAGAACAGGACGCCAGGTGGGATGTCACAAGAGCAGAGCAGAGGAGCAGAATCCCCTCCCCTGGCCTCTTCTCAGATTGGTTTCCAGGTGGAACAGGGAGTTCCACTGGAACTCTCCTCCATTTAATTTTCTGCAGGACAACCACGACCACCAAATCCAACCCTGCACAGCTCAGGCGTACAGAGAGAGGCACAACAAGAAGTGAGAGAAAGTAGAAGAGATGACAAAACACAACTTTTCCTGTTTTACCTGTTTACCTTTAGGGAGGTGGATGCTTTCTGGTGCCCAGTCATCACTTCTGGGTGGGTTCCTGCTGTGCTGAGGGAAGGGTGCAGCAGCAGCTGGGACACGTGGCAGGACAGCACCAGCTTTTGCAGGGGATGAAGAGCTCCTTACACACTGTGAGATCCCAAATCCATCACGTGGAGCCTAATGAGGGGGCTGAGCCAGGCCAAATACAACTGTTTAACAGTTTATTTTAACCATCCAATGAGAGAGAAACAACTTAAAAGGATTCATGCTGCCAACAAACTTTTCCTTTTTTTTTTTTCTCTTCTTCCCCTCCTTGCATGGCATTTGTTAGAAATCAGGATTTTTCTTAACTAAATGTCTTGTGGTCTCCTTAGCTTTGTTTCTTAACAGGGTTGTCTTTATGTTAGTTTTCTTTGGCTTCCCAATAGAAGAGTAACAGATTTCTTTTGAAGTTTTTATTGATGAATGAGCTCCTATAAATAACTCTCTGTGGCAGCAGCTTGATCTCAGAGTTTACTCTGGAATAATAGTAGCAATGGGAATGGAGGAAATTTATGGCAGCATGACATGAAATAGTTTAATGGGCTTCATACTGTTTAACTTAATCTTTACAGATGTAAAAACAGAAATACAATTATTGTAACAACTATTATTACATATTGCTCTTCTAAGGAAAACAGAAACTCAGTAAGCAATTGGGGATAGGTAGTGAAGAATTAGAGGGTCCAGCTCACCATGGATTTGGGAATTACTGGGTTGGGCCAGTGGATTTGCAAAGCCTCATCTGGAGAGCTCTGGGAAGGATGGGTCTGCAGGTGGGATTTGGCACTGGCGTGGAAAGCTGAGGCACGGGATGTAGGTGCTGGAAGCTGCTAAAACCAGGGGAAGTGGTGGAGCTCTGACTTTGGAAGGAAAAGAAATCAGCCCTGTGTTTTATCCCTCATCCCACCTGCGTGCTTGGGGAGGAGCTGATCCCAATCCCACCAAAGGCAATGGGGGGTTTTTGGACACATCCCCTGTGCCCTGCAGCCCCGCGAGGGGCACAGCTGGAATCCTCCCACTTCAGGAGCAGAAATACTCCACTCACAGCAACCAAAGGATGGGAAGGATGGAGGGAGATGATGAAAAGTCACCTGATAAAAGAGAATTTAACTGTTTATCACATGTCTGCTCATCATGGGTTTGCTCAGGTCCCTCAGACAACGTCACTTGAGGCAAAGGTGACCCAGATGTGCCTCTTTAAGCTGTGGAACCTTAGGAAAGTGAAAAGGAAAATCATAAAATTTTCTGTCTAAATGTCCAACCCAGAGGCCAGCTGGCATTTCACCCAGCCCAGCATCCAGCTGGGGGATGTTTGAAGCAATGTGCAAGAGGTGGGTGTAAAACCCAGTGTAAGAATTACTAGGAAAGGTCACAAGACCTAATCCAAACCTGAGATTTGGCTCGTGGCCAAGCCCAGCTCCATTTGCTTCTCGGTGCTTCGCAAAGAGCTTGGGTAAATATTGAAACATGTTGGTGCTCTGCGTAATTTCTGTTAAAAAAAAAAAAAAAAAAGCTGACAGCTTTTGTTTCCTCCTTCAGGGAGCATTATTTGAAACAAAACTGCAGCGAAAATGATCAGCATTGTGCGTTTCCAACTGTCTGTTCAGTGGGAAATTCGTGTCCTCCACGGCGCTTTCCAACCCACGGAAATCGCCCGTGCGAGAAAGAGCTCGCAAATTCTCCCTCGATTTCCAAAAATGTGGGAAAGTTTATTTATTTCTCCATGCATTCCTGATTCGCAATGTGCTCTCTAAAAATGTCGCTAAGATTTAGGCTAACCGAGCTCATGCTAAATTTAGCAACTATATTTTAAATAAACATTCTTTACGCTTTGCTGAGCCGGCTTTGAAGCTGGCTTAAAACAAATCGTGTTCACATGAACATGAGCAATGTTTGACTTTGGCCTAAGAGAACATCTGAATAAGTAATAATGTATTATTCGTTATAATCCGAAAATGAGATCTTAGAGGTCTCATTCAGTCAATTTAGGAGAGATTCCTGTGAGGGATAGCGAATCAGGCCTGGATTATTTCTGGAAGGGCCCGTTCTGTTCTAGCTGACCACACAAAACTTCCTTCTGGTGTCTTGTTAGACACTGGAGCTGCGAGGCTCAGTGAAATCAGCTGTGACTTAGCACGCACTGCATTTGAGGAATCTGGCCCATTTGAAAGCACTTAATGATTTGTCTGGATAAAGCACTAAAAATATACTGTGGGGAGCAATTATGCAACGTCCAGACTGATGGATTGCATAACCTCATAGACCTTTTCCATCTGTAACCTCTCTCATTCTGTGATCTTGTCTTCTTGGTCTTTCACTTCAAATCAAATATGTGATCTGTGTAATATCCTGAATGCTGTCTCCCAGGAGATCTCTTCTCTGGGTGTGTGGGGCCATGAATCAAGTGAGGAAGCAGATCCTTCTTCCCTTTTTTGCTTCAGGAATTGGCTGCTCCTCACACCAGCCTTAGGAGCAGTCAACAGGAAGCCAGTAGGGTTTGGTGTGGAAAGGGATGGTCCCTCCTTTGTGTGTTTTCTGTGGTAAAGAATGGAAAGAGAATTCGCTTTTAAAATTAGGGAAGGAGAAGATGCTACAAAGTCCCTCAGATTTATGTCACCTTGGAATCAGGCACACCTTGAGTGACAAACCCTGAAAGTGGCTCCTGCTCATGCATAAATACTTGATTATATTTTATACGTGCGATGGGACCAACTTTAGGAGAACACACACTGAGCCTATTTAAAGACTGGAAGCCCCATTTATGAGGAATTAAACTCCAGAATGATTTTAATACGCCCAATTTTCAGTTCCCCTCACAGGAAACTCACGTTTGGAGCAAAGCCCTTCTGGGAACCAAACAACTCCTCTGTGAGCCTCTCCCACTCTGTGATCTCCCTGCTCCTAGGAGTTAAAATTGGCTGCAGAGCTCTGGAGATGAGAAACCTTGCTGGGTTGGGAGAGGTCATTCCTCTGCAGAGGAAGGGGAAGGCATCTCCATCGCCCACACAGGCCCTGTGCTGTTTATTCTGCATCCTGGGCTACTTCCACTTCTCCCCAGTATTCCAGACTGGTGTTTATAGCCAGCCCTGAGAGGTTGGGCAAGCCAGGAAGAGGAAGATTCCAGGGATGAGTGAAGTGCTGGGTGGCAGTTCTGTGCTTGGCATCTGCTTTTTTGGCTTGTGAAGCAGGTGTGAAACCATTGGCACCCATTCCTTGCAGCTTCTCAGGTCCTTGATGTTTCCCTTTGCTGCACAGCACCAAAATTCACGTGGATGTGGAGAGGATTAAAAGATGCTCAGCCCCCATCCAAAGGGCAGGAATTGGTGAGCTGACTGCACGCTCATTGCTCTGCTGTTGTTTTTACTGTGTGTTTTTATTTTATGTTTTTACTGTATGTTTTTATTGTACCATGACTTCTCCCCTCTCTATAAACAGATGACGTGCAGAAGCCGTGTGTGGTTACTCATCCAGCCTGCTGGCAATAAGACCCTTTTTCTTGGTGTTCATCCCCTTGTTACAGCACTGGCCTGATCCCAATTAATTCCAAATTGCCCCTCAGAACTGCTCACCGGGTTCTGAGCTCATTGGAGTTAGTGTCACTTTTGTGCAGAGCATGTGAAGTTTACTAATTTCACTCCCTCAAGCGAGACCAAAATCAAGCTCAGTGAGGCTTTTAAAGGCTGCAGCTGTACTTGGTCCCACTCCACTCCACCAAAACAGAAATAAGATCAAATGTCAAAGCAAAGCTTCGCAAAGAAACAAATTCCCATTGCATAGAAAAAGCTGGGTTTCCAAAAAAAAAGAAAAAAAAAAACGTGTCTGTGATAAAAATATACATCGTGTATATTAAACTGAGACTCACTTTTTTCCACCAGTAAAAACTGCTCTTGTGCAGAAAGGGCTTGGACAGGGAGAGGTTCCACATGTGTGAGTGGGAAAGGAAGAAAAGCCCTGTTTGCAGGTCCAAAAAGGTATTTTGGGGGCTGGAATAGGAGCTGAGAGGTGACACAACTGGGGGTCACAGCTGGAGGCCAAGTTAGGAGAAAGGGAGACAGAGGAGCTGAAGACACAGATGAAAAGTGATGACTGAGAGCATAAATATCCAATTTGGGGGGGTGAAACCTTTCCATGGGCCGGGCTGTGGGGACACCAGGGATGTGGGGACACCTTCCCTGTGGGAAGGGCTTGATGGAAACCCATCACACGAGCCCTGGGAGGCAGCATCAACCTCCCAACCCCACCCTGAGCCCAAATCACCACACAGGGCGTGCAGGGAGGGTCTGAGGTCTCTGTTGGGCTCATTTTCCTCCCCCTTGCAGCTTCCTGTGGGTGATGTCCCCTCACAGACCCCAAAGGGGCTGGTGAGGTCAGTGCCAGCCTGGCATGCAACCTCCTGGCCAGGTGACCCCTTCTGTACCTGGCACCTGTCCCTAATGCCACACAGGAGTGGCACTGCAGGGCAGGGGTGGCACACAGGGAGCTTTAACCCTCTCAGCACTCACCCAGCCCTGGGAATTATGGTGGGGACTGAGCAGCGACACCTTCACAACCTCTTGCAAGTGTTTCTTCATTTTCTAATTCAGTGCCAGAACTTTAAACAGTGGCCTCAATAGATATCCAAACAGCAGCTGTCAGAAATAGGAAGCTAAGAAGGGATTTTATTAAAACAAAGTCTATCTTGCAAATCTGATTTTAAAAAATAAAATTTTTTTTTTTATTCTCTTTTTTTCACATTGAGAAGCTCCAGCTCAGCCTATCCAGGGATTTGCCTATGAGCATCCTTTTTTTTTGCCGGGGGGGAAGCTAAATAACAATTCTCATGCTTTGGAGATTTTCTGTCCTTCCCCACGAGCTCTTTGCCTTGGGCTGAAATGAGCAACCCTGGTCCAAACACCAAGGAACTGATGCCAACCTTCCTCTGCAAAAACTGAACCAAAACTCACCCGAAATCCCCCCACTTCCAATACCCTGGGGCTCATTTAAGAGCAAGCTTTGCTTTTGAGACTGGGTGGGATGAAAGAAGGGGGAGAGAAGGAGGAACAATCATTTGGGGAAAGATTTCATCAGTTTCAAGGAACAGGCAATTTCCCAGGAGCCTTTTTGTAGCTTCTCCCATCTTTTTGTGGCCCATCATGTCAGCACCAGGATATTTGCAGCAGGCCCCTCTCCTCCATCCTCCAGCACAAGCCAGGGGGTGTTCCACATCACACCAGCCACAATCCTGAACAAAAATACCTTTATTGGATATAGGTTTGGTTTCATAATGAAAATTGAGAATATATATATTTTTTTTCCCAAAAGGGCATTTATCCACGAATATACAAAAAGCCTCTATTTATGGCAAACAAACAATAATACAAAATATTCCTGATTTCTTGCAATGTGTCAGGATTCTTCCTTCTTTACAAAAAAAACAAGAAAACTTTAGAAACATAGCTGATGTCTCTCCTTTTTTTTTTTTTTTTTTTTTCCTGGTATTTGTCCTGGCCTCCACAACCCTGCCTCAGTCTTTTTTGGTCAGAAGCAACCAATCCCAGTAAGAGATGGAACAAGACAAAACTCCGTGTTTGCTCATCTATCCCCTTTTTTTTTTTTTTTTTTTGGCCGCATCCGTGAGCAGAAACTCTGTGGGGATACTCCAAATCCTCAGTGCTGAGCAGGAAACCAGTTCCACACCATGCTGGATCAAAGCAAGCAGGAATATTCAGGATGAGCCTGGATTGCTCGGTGTGCCATGAGCTCAGCTCCAGTTTCCCACTGGGAGGATTGGGCCAGTGGGGAATAGCAGGAATTATGATGTGCCTGTAGGTATTCATGGCAAAATTACCGGTATTATTAATGCCTGTGGGCATTGATGGCAAAACAAAACTCAGCCTCCTCCCCCCGGGATGGGGCTTGGCTTTCAAAGGAAAAATAAAAGAAGAAAACAGAGACCTGGAGGGCCCGAGGGAAACCTGGTCTGAGGAACCTGAGGGATGCAAAGACTAAAGGTGCAGAGCAAACCCCACGGGGCTTGGGGCCAGCGTGGGCATTCCCCCGGTGCTGCCTCTACCTCCACCGCCCACGGGAGAACAAAGCCGCTTTACCTTCCACAGTCGCTCTGGCAGGGGGTGGGAGGCACCCGCACAAGAGAGTCCGCAGCGAGACGCGCCTTGAAAATGCCCTGAAATCCTGAGTCACCTTTAAAACATCGCTTGGGAGGGGGCTTTTTTTTGTTTTTTAGGTCTTTACCCGCGTGGTGAGGTCGGAGTCCGATCTCCCCCTCCCACGGCGCCCCCCGGAGCAGCGCTCGGGGCGGGGGGGGGGATGGGGGGCGTAAATTGCGGGGCAGCTACTGGAAATTAAACACCGCCTCGGAGAAGTGCAGAGGGAAGCAGGAGAGGAAGGGGATGCCGATGTGGTAAAGCCTCCCGTGCACCTGGGAGTCGAGCATGAGGGACGCGTTGAGGGCCGGCCCGAAGGCGCCGCTGGCCACCAGCGAGCCGCCGAGGCAGCCGGCGGGGCTCTCCCGGGCCGCCTTGGGGGCTGCCCCGGGGGGCGGCGGCCGCAGCCCCTGCGCCAGGATGCTCTCGATGCTGAAGCTGCGGCCCCGGGGGCCGCTCTTGTGCGGCGGGGCGGCAGCGGGGGGCAGCGGGGCCGGCCCCCCGGGGGAAGCCGCTGTCCCCCCGCCCGGCCGCGGGACCCCCGCGTCCCCCGGCGCCGCGGCCGCGCTGCCCTTGGCCCGCTTGGGCTCGACGGGGCGAGCGGGCGGCCCCGGCTGCTCGCCACTTTTGGCGTCCGGCGGGGCCGCGGCTTTGGGCTTCCTCTTCCTGCGGCGGTAGTTGCCGTTCTCGAACATGTCCAGGCACCGCGGGTCCAGGGTCCAGTAGCTGCCCTTGCCGGGCCGGCCCTTCTCGCGGGGCACCTTGACGAAGCAGTCGTTGAGCGAGAGGTTGTGGCGGATGCTGTTCTGCCAGCCCTGCTTGTTGTCGTGGTAGAAGGGGAAGCGGTCCATGATGAACTGGTAGATGCCGCTCAGGGTCACCTTCTGCTCCGGAGCCTCTTTGATGGCCATGGCGATGAGGGCGATGTAGCTGTAGGGGGGTTTCTGAGGGGGGTCCTGCCGGGACATCGCCCCCCCGGCGGTGAAGCCGAGCGCGGCGGGCAGGTAAACCATGGACGGGCTGCCCAGGGGGGAGAGGTGGCTGCCGTAGATGTGGCTCATCGCCGGCGGGCTCGCAGCTCCGCGTCTTCCCCCTCGGAGCCGAGCGAAGGGACGGGGCAGGGCAGGAACGTGGGACGAGTCCACCGGGGAGCTGTTTGTGCGAGCTCAGCTCCCAGCCCTGCCCGAAGGAGCTCGCTCTGCCTCTGTCCCTGCTTCATAGCTCTTAAAAAAAAAAAAAAAAAAAAAAAAAAAAAGGGAGGAAAAAAAAAAGTTAAATAATTGTTGTAAGTTTGCTATTATATGTTGACTTAGCGCTGGAAAATAAATTGTCTCTGATAAACAGTCGTTTGTGTTCTCAGCCCACCCACATTAATTAAAATTTCATTGCTACAAAACTCCGAGCTCTCTCCACGTGTCTCGCTGGTACCAGCCAATGGTCTCCGGGTTATTCCTTCATTTGTTTATAGAATTAGTCTGTTGATAAGTCTGCCCACCCAAGTCGAATCAAGCTGTGTTTATTTGGAAAAATTTCCGGGCACCCAATATATAAACGCACTGATCTGATGTTTGAAATATCACGTCCACCCTTTGACGCTGTAAGCACACACAGCAGAGCAGGATGTTCACTGCTGGAGCTGGGGAGCAGCGGGCAGGGATCCCCGCGGCAAAACCGGGGCGTTCAACAACACAAAAATTTAAAAAAAAAAAAAAAAATAATTGAAGGAAGAGAAAGGGGTGGATGAGGGGAGGAGGCAGAGCTGCGATGGCGAGGAAGCAAAAGGGAAGGGGGATCAGGTGTGGAGGGGTCCTTGGCACCTCCCGCTGCAGGGACCCGGGTTTGCACCCCGAGGGGACCCCCGGGCACGGGCGAAGGGGGACCCCCGGTGCAGCCCCGCTCGCAGCCCGAGCTGCGCCGGGGGAGACTGCAGCAAGAGGGGAATTTGGCAGGCCCGGGGAGGAGGGTCAGTATTTGTGAATGCGGGCCTGTTGCTTTATATTATGTACTTTCCTGTTTATAACAAGGAGGGGGATTATAACAACTTTACAAGTGCACACAGCTGGCCGGTGCTTACATTAGGAATTTGTGATGCTCTTTTTCTGTATAAACGTCCAGGTTTGGGGCTGTGTTTTCTGTTGTCGGATTTTTTTTTTTTTTTCATTTACTGACGTAACAGCTTTAATCCGAGGCCCCGAGGGATTCCGATGCACTTGGAGGTGTCGCCTCTGTCGCCAGTCCCCCCGCGGGTTTAGACCTGCGGGACCCCCTGTTCTGTGGAGCATCTTTTCTCCGAGGGAGGGAAGAAAAGGCCTGAGGGGGATCCTTTTCTCCTTCAAAGGGAAATATCCCAACAGCGCAGCTCCCACGGGGCTGCTGGGATTTTTACCTGGCAGGGGAGGAGGTAAAAGCCGAGCTCCGGGTGTCCCCCCAGCACCACCCGGCCCTGGCGATGCCATCCCCGGATTTCCCTGCAAGTTCCCCTTCACCCGTGGGGTTTCTGGCCCAGTGTCGCTCCCCTGCCGGGAGAAGGATTTTCATCGCCGAGGTAAAACCCAGCGCGATGCTGTGGAGCTCCGGATGGGTCCTGAAACCGCCAGGAGAGCCTGGGAAACGCAGCCGGGGTGCGCAGGGAGGCGGCTTCTGGGGCGGGGGTGTGGGGTTCTCCCCTCTCACTGGCTGGGCCCACGCGTGGGAGGGGAACTCACCCCTCTAACACCGCCCTCGCCCGTAATTCCGCGTTCCTCCCGCGCCCTGCGCACCCCCTTCGCCCCCCGGGAGCCGCAGCACCAAAAGCGCAATAAAGACCCAAATAAATAATAATAAAAAAAAAAAAAAGACGGGCTGAAAAAAAGATGGGTGAAAGGAGGGCTCCCCGCCTGTCGCCACTGGGGAGCAGCACGCCCGGGCAGCCTCCCCGCCCCTGGAGCATCCTCGCCGGGGAGGGATGGGGCAGAGCGCGGCTGCTCTGAGCCGCCCGGCGCATCCTCAGAGCGGCCGGCCGAGGGTCTTCCCCCCTCACCCTCCTCCTCTCCCCGCCTCGGGGAGTCCCCCGCTCCTTGAGACACTCCAGGCACGGATTAGTAAAACAATAAATACTCGCGTGTACGGCGGGAGACACTCACAGGGCTCCCGCTCTCTCCCCGAGCTCCCTCCCCCAGGAAAATTCTTGCTTCCTCCCTTTTTTTCCCCTCTTGGCGGTGGGAAATCCTTGGAGGCGGGGATGCGGCTTTTCTCTGCGTTCCTTCTCCCCCGCTCATGTGCTGCGTGTTATCCCTGTTATCCCTTTCCTGCCGCCGGCATCGCTGGAGCTCTTTAGCTGCGTTATCCGCACGGGATCGGCCTCCGAGAGGCTCCGACGGCTGCGGGGAAGCGACAGAGGGGGGTTCTCGTTGATGTTGTTGGTACCGTCGCTCTTTCCCTAAACAGAAAAAAAAAAAAAAAACACCAAAAACCAAACCAAAACAAAAATAAACAAACAACGCGGAGCAGGCGAAGGAGGCGCTCCTGGATGGGTTTCCCCTCCTCTCCAGCTGACGAGCCCCTTTTAAAGCAGCAGCGAGGAGAGGTCCCGGGCGGAGCCCCCGGCGGGAGCAGGGCGCAAATGAGCTCTCCCCATTGCTGCTGCATCCCGGGAAACGGGGGAAGAAAGGGTGCAGATCAGAGATTCCCAATCCTGCTGCATCCCAGTCTTGGGGGAAAGAAGGGGTGTGAATTAGAGCTCCCCTTTCCTGATCCATCCCGGAAAATGGGGAAGAAAGGGTGCAAATCTGAGATTCCCAATCCTGCTGCATCCCAGTCTTTGGGGGGAAGAAGGGGTGTGAATTAGAGCTCCCCTTTCCTGATCTATCCCGGGAAATGGGGAAGAAGGGGTGTGAATCAGTGCTCACCATTCCTGATCTATCCCGGGATGGGGGGAGCAAGCCAAAAATCAGAGCTCCCCCCTCCTTCTGCATCCCAATCTTGGGAGCAAGAAGGGCTGTACATCAGCGATCCCCAATCCTGCTCAGTCCTGCCCGGGGGAAACGGGGATGTAAATCAGAGCTCCCCGTTCCTGCAGCACTCCAGGATGTGGGGAACAGGGCAAAAAACCGTGCTCCCCTCTCCTGCTGCATCCCGGCCTGGAGGGCAGCGGGAATATGAATTTGAACTCCCCATTCCTGCTGCATCCCGGCCTGGAGGGGAGCGGGAATGTAAATCCGTGTTCCCCGTTCCTGCTGCATCCCAACCTAAAGGAGAGCAGGAATGTGAATCAGAGCTCCCCGTTCCCGGCCTGGAGGGGAGCGGGAATGTGAATTTGAGCTCCCCGCTCCTGCTGCATCCCGGCCGGGCTCCTCAGGAACGAGCTCCCGGCCGGAGCTGCCCGCCCCTCGCCCCTGGCCGAGCACGGCGCTGCCCGGATGCCGGTACTGCCCCGGGATCAGGGATGTATTTCCTTCTCTCCCGGCCTTCCAGTGCCGGCTATGGATTTTCTGCGAAGTCCCTTCGGAAATGACAGAAGAGCTCATGGCCTTCCCCAAAAACCGCTCGGGCGGCGCAGTCCCGCGAAGTCTGGGGAAGGTGGGATTGATTGGGAGGGACGAGACAGCTCGTGCTGGGCTGTGCTGGGCTGTGCGGATTCCTGAAGGGAATGTGTTTCACCCGGGCCCTGGAGCACCAGGGAAACGCTCCCTTGACTGGGCTACGGGCACGAGATGAAAACCGCTGGCTCTTCTCCCCAAGACCGAAACTGTCTGGGGTTTTGGACAGGTTTGCAAACCCGGTGGTGAATGGTAATACGAGAAAAAAAAAAATAGGAAACCCATCCACCATCCTTATCCTCTTCCCAGAGCCACCCTAAGCCCCAGCCGGGGGCTACCGGCCACGCAGCACCATCAGCCAGTCCCGCGGGGCCAAGCCTGGCCCCCCTGACCTGCGGGGAGAGGGGCTTCGGGGGGGGTTTTGCTGCTCCTTCAGGGGGCTGCAAGCCAAATCTGGTCATGGCTGCCTTCAAAAGTTACCCTGGGCCTTCCTCTTTCCTTCCCCTCTGCTCCGGCCACGCTGGAGTCACCTGTCGCGACAGACTCCGATGGCGGTGCCGAGCTCCCTATGGCAGCTTTTAAACAGAGTCACCAAAGGATCCTCTCGCCTCTCCTGTGACACCAGCCCACCCCAAAGTGCTCTCCTGCGACACCGGCCCACCCCAAAATGTTCCCCTGCGACACCAGCCCACCCCAAAAATGCTCCCCTGCGACACCAGCCCACCCCAAAATGCTCCCCTGCGACACCAGCCCACCCCAAAAGTCTCTCCTGCGACACCAGCCCATCCCAAAGGGCTCACCTGCGACACCAGCCCACCCCAAAATGCTCCCCTGCGACACCAGCCCACCCCAAAGGGCTCCCCATGGGTGTTCGGGGTGACTGGGGACGGGCGCCAGGGACAGGAGGGGACACAGCAGAGGGACGATGCTCGCAGCCCCGCGGGAGCGCTCCAGAGGGACGGGGAGAGGGGAGAGGGGACGGGAGCGGCGCCGATCCCGTGCGGGAGCGTCCTGCCGGGGCCGGTGGGGAAAGAAACACCAAAAAAAAAAAGGAGTTTTTTGGGGGGAAAGGGGATGCCAGGAACTGTCCAGCAGCAGCGCAAGGGGGAGGTTACAGAGCCCTGGGGGTGTCCCTGATCCCGGTCCCGCATCCCATCCCCGCCTGAGGAAAAGGGTCCCCAAATTCCCAGCGCCCTGGTGGGAAGATGTGGGAGCGATGCCGGGATTTCTCGACGCGCGTGGGAAAACCCACAGCAGGCACCTGACTTCAGCCATCTCCCCCCACAGCGACCCCGGGATGCGCGCAGGAAAAAAAATCCCACGGGAAAACGATCTGGAGCGGGGAAGAATTCTTTCCCAATTCATATTCCCCCCCTTCCCCCAGCTTTTCCTCTTATTTATTTTCTTTTCATCATTTTGCTCCCTTTATTTCCCTATTTTTTAATCCTTTACACTCTGTATTTTCACTTACTAAGAGAGCACTTTGACATTTATTTCATTAAAAAGTAATAAAAAAGAAAAAAATATAAAATTAAATAAAAAACACCCTCTGAGAGCCAGGAAAAACGGCAGGGAGTTGTTTTTTTTTTACAAGAATGTTCCTTAAAATACAGATCAAGTGAGGTTCAGACATTTTTTTCTCATTTAAATCGAGAGTTTCGGTGCTTTTTGCCAGCTTTCAAGCGCAGGCGAAATTTAACCGGTCAAAACCAATTTAGATCATCGATTTCAACAGCCTGACGTGGGTATAACCAGTCCCGAATCCCCCCCAAAAAAAATGTTTTGAGGGGCCTTGGGGGCTGCGGGCGGTGGGATGGGGCACGGTTGGGATTTTTCCCCTGGAAATGCTGGATGGATGTGATTTTACAGCTGGGAAAGGAGCCTGGCTCCGGACAGCTGGGTTTGAAAAGTTCCAAAGACCTCCTAAACCCTGCTTCGGGCTTTGCCGGCATTCCCAGGCTTTCAGGATTGCTAAATCCGGCGTTTCTCCCAGGATTAAAGCCGCTTGAACAGGTCAGAGGATAATTTGGGAAAAGCCAGAATATCTGGCAGTGCCCGGCCTTGCGAGCAGGAGCTTCAAGAGATGAAGAGAAACGAAAACCAACCAATTCCTCAACCAAGAGAGGATTTCAGAACTGAAATGACTCTCGAGTGAACTTTCCACCTTTCTAAGACTCCGCAGCGAGGCCGGGTTGAAATGATCGCTCTCAGGCACTCGGGGTTCCTTTCAAGAAAACCAAATAAATAAATGAAATGGATTTTTAGAGGGGGGGTTGTTTTCTGCCCTGGAAAGAGGCGGCTCCGGGCGCCGAGCCCCGCGCAAGGACGGGGCGAGAGGAGCAGAAATTCCCCTCCCTGCACCTCCCGTTTTCCTGTTTTCCCCATCGCAGGCCTGGGAAAACTCCCGAAATTTCACGCTGGCAGGGATTTAGGATCGAGGGGGCTCAGCCCCGCCGTGGTTTTCCTTCCCCCCCTCCCCAGTTGTACAATTCCAGCTCTTCACGTGAATTCAACCTTTTCTCCAAGAAAGAAACCTCAGAAACCTTCAGGAAAAATATTTTTTTGTTGTTGTTTTAAAAACAACCACTGCCACGTTTTCTGCGTGAAAGAAGGAAAAAAAAAAAAACAAAACCTGTAAAAAAACCCCAGTTTATACACAGAGAAGCGCCAGACTTGGAGCAGAAAAAACCAGCATGGATTTATTTTAAGGTAAGTACAACAATTAGGACCACATCAGACAAACGAACTTTGAAGCAGGTTAAAGCAAATAGTCCTTAGGAATGGTAAAGGTGAAATCTATTATACAAAACATCACACGTCGTAAATAATAATAAAAAAGTATCAGATACTTTGTCTATTTTTTTTTCCTTAAAAAAAAAAAAAAAATCCACCAGCAAAAAATAAATTATTTCCTCGTCTTGCGAAAAGAACAGCTCTAAAACGAAAGAAAATCTATTGCATAATTGTACACAGAAGAAGAAGAAGAAGAAATCACTTGTCATTAATTTGGAAGTTAGGAACCGTTGGGCGAGACAAAAATAATCCAGTGAACTCAACTTTAAATATTATATTAATGGCTCTGAAAAATCAGCCTGATTAGAAATCCACATATTTTTTACAGCACAACAGAGAACTCAAAAAATACCCAGGACATATATTTATATATATATTTATAAACTTTTTTTTTTTCCTTTTAAAACGTATAAATGGTCACTGCGATATTGGTCCATAACTTATTTTTCTGAGACCCCCTATATTTAGCATATAAAATTTGCCACTTTTAGATAGACATATATATATATATAATTTTTTTAACCTTTTTCTTTTCTTTCTTTTTTTTTGGTTGGTTTTTTTTTTTTTCTTTTTCAAATGAAGAGATCCCTCTTTTTTTCAAGTAATATCTACTTGTCCGGAATTTAAGGAGGCCCAAAAACGGGGCTTTTGGGGGATCTTCAAACTCTGTGGCCGCAAAGTCCACGGGGAAGCTGTCAGATTTATTTTTTATTGCCGTGGGTTTATTTCTCCCGATTTTTTTTTTTTAATAATTATTATTAATAATATTTTTTTTTTATGAGACTAAGCTGGGGGTGGCGGCTACTCAGTACTTAGTGCAGTCGTAGGAGTAGGGGGCGGCGTGGCGGTATAGGGAGGGCGCGGATCTGTAGGGGATCTGACAGGCGGAGTTGCTGCTCACCTGGTGCTCGCTCAGCGCCGCGCTCTCCATCCCCAGCCGGTGCGACGTGAACATTTCCCGCACGTTGGGAAAAGTCTGCTGCTGAGAGCCGAAAGTGTGCCCGGGCAGGTGGCTCAGCTCAGCGCCGTGGTTCAGGTACCAGGAAGCCGCGGGCTGTCCCCCCGCCGCCCCTCCGCCGCCGCCGCCGCCGCCTCCGCCGTGGGGATGCCCGGTGCCCAGCGCTCCGTCCTGCCCCGCGGGCAAGCTCAGCGTGCCCAGGGGCGACGGGGCGCCCGTGGGATGCTCGGCCAGCCCGTCCTCCAGCGGAGCGCACATGTGGGCCGGCCTGTCGCCGCTGTAGAGGCTCATGGCCCGCATGCTGCAGTGGTAGCTCCCACTAGTGTCCAGCGCCTGGCTGCACGCCGCGCTGTAGCCCGACGGTTGCCCCGCGGGGTAGCCCAGCGCCAGCCCGCCGCCCGTCCTGCCCGAGGCGGCACTCACCGGGCTCAGCTCGCCCGCGGGGGAAGTCCGCAGGGTCATGATGCTCTCCACGCTGAAGCCCGGCAGCCCGTTGCCGGCCGGGTGATGCTCGGGCAGCGACGCGTCCGGCGAGGCGGCGGCGGGGGGCGAGGCGGCGCTGCGGGGGCTGTCCCGCAGGGCCCCGCCGCTGGCCGGGCTCAGCGTCTCCACCTTGGTGATCACGGGCAGCTCGGGAGACGCCGTCTCGCTCTTGATCACCACCTTCTTCTCGGAGGCCGGCGCCGAGGCGGAGGAAGAGGAAGAGGAGGAGGAGGCTTCCTTGGGGAGGTCGGCGCCGGGCAGCCCGGGGGGCTTGGGCTGCTCCTTCAGCAGCCGCTCCCGGGCCTCCTCCTTCTCCTTGGAGACATCCTTCTTCTTGAAGCGTCTCCGGCGGCGCAGGAAGCTGCCGTTCTCGAACATGTTGTAGGAGTCGGGGTCCAGGGTCCAGTAGCTGCCCTTGCCCGGCTTCTTGTCGTCGCGGGGCACCTTGACGAAACACTCGTTGAGCGAGAGGTTGTGGCGGATGCTGTTCTGCCAGCCCTGCTTGTTCTCTCGGTAGAAAGGGAAGCGGTCCATGATGAACTGGTAAATCCCATTGAGCGTGATCTTCTTGTCGGGGGCGTTCTGGATGGCCATGGTGATGAGGGCGATGTAGCTGTAAGGTGGCTTCACCAGGTCCTTGGGGGCGGTGGGTTGGTGCGGGTGGTAGGGGCCGTAGGAGCGCCCCATGCCCGCCGCGTACTGCTCGGCGTGGCCCGAATAGACGCTCATGGGGTTGCCCATGCCGCCGTACGTCCCGGCAGCCCGGTAGTAGTTCTGCTCGCTTAAATACGGCACCACTCCCAAAGCGTTGGGGTCCGAGACGGAGTAGCGAGCCTGCATCATGGAGAGGGGCTTCCCGCGGCCGGGGAGGAGAGGAGGAAGAGGAGGACGGTGGAAGGGCCTCACCCCCGTCCGGGACCTCTCCGCGGAGAAGGGAGAGAGGGAGAGAGCGGGAGAGAAAGAGAGAGAGAGTCTCGGAGCCGAGCTAAATCCCAGCGTGTCCTCTAGCAGCGGCACCGCAGCGGCATCCTCCGGGTCGCCGGGGGCAGGGTGGTCTCTGGCGGCCTCTCCCTCCCTCTGTATGACTGTGATTCTGGTACACACGCCTACGGGCCCGCGGCGGCGGCGGGCGCTGCTGCGGGGAGCTGGGCTAGGGGGTGGTGGCCTGTTCTCGCAGGAAAAGGGAATTAAAAAAAAAAAAAAAATTAAAAAAAAACAAAAAACTCCGAAAAAAAAAATTTAAAAAAGAAGAAAAAGCAGCCTTGCGGAAAACCCAGTCCTTGTCACAAGAGCGGCCCGAAGCGTTCCGGAGCCCCCGGAGGGGTGCGGGAGCCGCCGAGCTCCCTCCCGGCCGCGCCGCGCAGCTTCAAAACTCGCCCCGCGCCGCCGCCGCGCTTTTACTCCCCGCCGGCCCCGCCCCGCGCCGCGGCCGCCAGCCAATGGGAGCGCGCGGCGCCGCGGCCGCAGCCAATGGGAGCGCGGGACGCGGCGGCGCTGGCGGGCGGCCCCCGCGCGCTCCCGGGCCGCGCTCCCCCGGCCCCTCCGCCCCCTCCGCGGGGCTCGGCGCTCCGGCCCCAAAAAAACGGCCCCGAGCCGGCCGGGGGGATCTGCCCGCTGCCCCGCGGGGGCTAACGGCGGCGTTTGTAAGCGCTTCTCGCACGCAGGTTGATGGCGGGGACGGTGGGAGCGGTGGCAGCGCGCCGGTCGCGCCGTAGCGGCCGGTGTCGCGGTGTCGCGGTGTCACCGCGTCCCGGTGCCCGGCGCGTGGTGCGTTCGCGTTTTGAAATGTGTTTTAAGTGGAGTTCAATGGGGAGAGGCCGCCGGGTGCTCGCACGGCGGCGGTGGCATCGCGGCTCGGCCCCGGCGGCGCCGTCGCTGCGGGTTCAGAGGTTCCTCTGCCGCTTTGGGGGGGTTCGGGGATATTTGATTATCACAGGGAAAAACCCAACAAAACCAACAAAAAGCGGCGAGCGCATTTAAGTGTCCATGTATTTTTTTCGTTCCGGGCGTTGAGGTGGATTTTCTTGTGCCTGCGAAATCCGCCCCTCTGCCTTCTCCCTAATGAGTTCATTAGAGGCAATCAGAGCGGGACAATTAGGGACGCATGGTGACCAAGTGTAAACTCAAGTGCTGGGGGAAACTGCTGCGAATTGTTCTGTTCCACCCGGGAGAAGCGTGGGTCTGCCGGGCCAAGGAACCGAGGTGGGAAATCAGCGATTTCCCCGCTCCGCAGGAGAAAAAAAAAAAAATAAAAATCAGAATATAAGTATAATCAAAAATAGCGCGGTAAAATCGATTCGAGCCCGAAAAGACCGAGATAAGGTCGAAATGAATTTGCTGTCACTTCGCTCGGGCTCCTTCCCGCCGCCTCCCCCGAGCCTGCCTGCTGCCGCTCTGATTCCTGAGCGGTGATTTTTGGGTTTCTTACACTGTAATTTTGCCTTGCCCTCCTTGCAATTTGTGTGGTTTCGTAAGGCTTTAAACAAAGATATTTTTTTCCCCCAAAGTCGGGCTGGGATTTTGGCTGGCTGCTGGGATCGAGGGTCCCTTTCCCGCTCGCAGCCCGGGCGGTGAGGACGAGACCGCAGCCGGCTCCGGCCGTGGGAACCCGGCGGGGCTGTTAATTACCGGAGATTTTCTTAATAAGAAAGGAAACGATTTTATGCGATAACTAAGGGGACGGAAAAAAAATTAAATTATGAGGCAGCTCATCTACAAGGAGGGATGGTTAAAAATGATCTGCGATGGAAAATTTGATTGGGGAGTTTCTCCGGGCGCTTCAAAATTGTTATTTAATTTTGACGGAAATAATTTTGAATGTTCGGGGAGGGTTTCATCCACCGAGAAAATGTCCGGGGATATTTTGTTTGGGAAAACAAATAGTGAGTTCAGCGAGATAAGCTGATACTTTTCATGTAAATGTATGACCATAAGAGAAAACTTTTATTTTTTCTGGAATAATTTGAGAACGACTTCACACTTTTATGTTCGGTTTTCAAATAAATCACATTTCTCGTAACAACCTGGGCTGTGTCTTAGCTTACACAAGTACATGGGATTTCTTTAACGATATAAGTTTATAAAATGCTGGAAATTTTAAATGTAGAGCTTGAGCAAAGCCACCCCTGCGGTGTCGCAGTGCTGTCCCTTCCTAGAAGCCTGGAGAAATATCCCTGATGGAATCTTACCTCTCCTCGGCTGAAAACTTTACCGAGCTGAATTTCTACAGAACCCCCAGAAGCAGCAAAAGTTCTTTGCTTGCTGCAGCTGGGCACTGAGCAGAGACCGAACCAGCGGGCTCGGAACAGCCCAAAATTCGAATGGCTCGAAGAAAACAAAAAAATAAAATCAGCACTATGAAAAATACGGGAGCGCGGGCAGAGGAGCCCCTTGGAGCGCGGGAGGCGCTTGGAAATGCGGGATTTTCCCCGCGGGGCTCCCTTCGCCCGGTTCCCCGGGGGAGCCGCCGGTTTTCCTCTCGCAGCCTTTACCGGCAGCGGCAGCGGAGCTTTCGCAGCGCTCGGGGCGCCTCGGGGGCCATTCCCGGTGTCGTTCCCGTGGCCGCTCCGGGGCCGTTCCCGGGACCGCTCTGGGGCAACTCCAAGGCCGTTCCCAGTGTGGTTCCCGGGGCCATTCCCGGTCTGTTCCCGGGGCCGCTCCGGGACCGTTCCCGGTGTCTCTTCAGAGTCATTCCCGGGCTGTTCCCGGTGCCGCTCCGGGACCTTCCCTGGACCATTCCCGGGCTGTTCCCGGTGCCGCTCCGGGACCTTCCCTGGACCATTCCCGGGCTGTTCCCGGTGCCGCTCCGGGACCTTCCCTGGACCATTCCCGGGCCGTTCCCGGTGCCGCTCCGGGACCTTCCCTGGACCTTTCCCGGGCCGTTCCCGGTGTCGTTCCCGGGCTCGCTCCGGGACCATTCCCGGGCCGTTCCCGGTGTCGTTCCCGGGCTCGCTCCGGGACCTTTCCCGGGCCGTTCCCGGTGTCGTTCCCGGGCTCGCTCCGGGACCTTTCCCGGGCCGTTCCCGGTGTCGTTCCCGGGCTCGCTCCGGGACCATTCCCGGGCCGTTCCCGGTGTCGTTCCCGGGCTCGCTCCGGTCTCACCTGCCCGCGGGGGCTCGGCACGGCGTGTGTCGCCCCCCAGGGGACACCGCGGGGACTGCAGCGCTCCCCGGCACCGCCCGGGCGCGGGGACAGGGACGGGACAGAGGACAGAGAAAGAGACACGAGAGACTGAACAGGAAAAGGGGAAAGAGGGAGAAGCACGGGAGAGAGGATGGAGGTGGGAGCAACGGAGAGAGAGGGTGAGTGGAGAAAATGAGTGGGCAAAGGGAGAGGAAAAGTAGGGAAGGATGGAAGAAACAGAGAAGGAAAGAGAGAAAGGAGGAAATGAAGGAAGGAAAGAATGAGGGGGAAAAGGAAGAGAAGGGAGGGAGGGAGGGAGGGAGGGAGGGAGGGAGGGAGGGAGGGAGGAAGGAAGGAAGGAAGGAAGGAAGGAAGGAAGGAAGGAAGGAAGGAAGGAAGGAAGGAAGGAAGGAAGGAAGGAAGGAAGGAAGGAAGGAAGGAAGGAAGGAAGGAAGGAAGGAAGGAAGGAAGGAAGGAAGGAAGGAAGGAAGGAAGGAAGGAAGGAAGGAAGGAAGGAAGGAAGGAAGGAAGGAAGGAAGGAAGGAAGGAAGGAAGGAAGGAAGGAAGGAAGGAAGGAAGAAGGAAGGAAGGAAGGAAGGAAGGAAGGAAGGAAGGAAGGAAGGAAGGAAGGAGAACAGCAAAGAAAGACATGAAAGAAGTGAGAGGAGAGAAGGAGAGGAAAAAAAAGATGAAGAAAGAAGGAAGGAAAAGAAAGAATGAAAGAAGTAGGAAGACAGATAAAGGAAGAAGGAATGAGAAAAAAAAGCAGAAAGAAGAGAGAAGGAAAGCAGGAAAGAGGAAGAGAAAAAAGAGGAAGAGATGTAGAGGAAAGGGAAAGGGAAAGGGAAAGGGAAAGGGAAAGGGAAAGGGAAAGCTCTGTCTGGCACCAGTCCAGCCAGGACCCGTTGATTTTCTCCCAGTTTTGCACCCATACTGGAGAGGGCAGGAACCTGTGGCTGCAGGGGGCTGGTCCATCCCAATTTTCCAGACATTGCTGGACAGCCCAGGCCAGCCCCACCTGCCCTGAGGTGCCTCCTTCACCGGGTTATTTCATGAACACAAAAATTCACCCATCCTCTTTATTCACACATGGAAATCCACACTCCTTTCATTAATGAAAACTTCATTAAAAATGCCTCCCTTTAGAATTTGTAGCCTTTTTAAGCCCCTTTTAAAGCTTTTTCAGCCCCAGTAGAGCATTATGGCTGGTTTAAAGCTCCTTTTTGGGTGCATTTGGGCTGATTTTTGTGGCTGCCCTGGCGTGTTCAGGCTGCACTTCCAAGGAATGATTCCTGCAGCACAAGGAGTTTCTTTCTGTGTTTTTCCCAGGGTTTAAATTCATCTGATTCATCTGTCCCTCCCTTCTTTTAGGTGTTTTCGCAAGTTGTGGGTGTTTCAAGGGAGAGCTGAGTTTTGTTTGTTTCAAAATCCCAGATCTTTTTTTTTTTTTTAAACCTCTTTCACTGAAATATTTGATCCAGCTTGGTAAAAGTGGATTTTAGAAGCGATTCAGGCCCATCCAAAGATTGATTTAATTTATAAAAGATCTGGTGGCCTTGTCTGCTTCCTGAAGAAAAGAGATTTTCCTGTGGCACCTGTATGAGCTGCTCCAGGCTGCAGTGACAGAAAAGACCCTGCAAAAGGAATTTGGAGCAAATTTCAGCCCTGTGGAGGCAGAGCAGAGAATTGAACCAGCAGGAAAAGATTCCACCCATCAGCAAACTCCTCCTTTTTTCAAGGCAAATTGCCCTGATTTGTAGAAAACAGCTCGGAGCCTCTTTTCTGGAAGCAAATCCTGGGAAGGAACAGCTTTGCTGAGCATGGCTGGATGGAGATGTAGGTGGTCTAGAAGGATCTCAGCGCTGCTTGATTGCTAAAGGATTAATTATTAATTACCAGCACTGCTCTCCCTTCTAAATTTGCATGCAATTAATTCTAATTACAATAGAAGAATGACCAAACAATTTTTTTTTTTTTTTTTTTTACTGGCATTGATACAGGTGTGATGATCTGGATGTGTCATTTTTCTAGGTTTGCTAATATATTTGTGGGAAAAATCAGACACATCTGAGGCCTTTTTGAGGTCTGAAAGAGAAGCATCAAACTTCCCAGGATTTGCTTCCAGAAAAGAGGGCCTGAGCTGTTTTCTACAAATCAGGGCAGTTTGTCTTGAAAAAATGAGGAGTTTGCTGATGGGTGGAATCTTTCCCTGCTGGTTCAATTCTCTGCTCTGCCTCCACAGGGCTGAAATTTGCTCCAAATTCCTTTTGCAGGGTCTTTTGTGTCACTGCAGCCTGGAGCAGCTCATACAGATATCAGAAAACTTTAATTAAAATATGTGAACTGATTAGATCATTAGAGATTATCTACTTCACACCTGTGGAACAGTGAGGGCATGGTGAGAGCTGAGAAATGAGAGAGTGACACCATAAAAGTGATCTCTGTGCTCTGAGGTGGCCTTTAGAGACTAAAAACAGCCTCTGAATGGAAAGACTGCTTTCAGCTGCAGCTTAAATGGAACAGATTCATTTCTTTGTTAGAATATTAGCTCAAGCCTTGAGCTGATGGAATAGCATAAATATTGTAAGTGCAGGTGACCCCGGTGGGAAGAAATGCTGATGTGTGACTCCAGCTCAGCAGGGTGATTGATTTCTTTATTATAACTGTGCTATAATACATTAATATACTATTTAAAGGAGATACTAAAACTACAAACCTGCTTTTCTAACTACCATGTCTAACTCACAACTCCTGACCCTCTGTGAGAGTCCAGGCACAGGTGGGTTGGATTGGATTGGGTTGGATTGGATTGGGTTGGGTTGGATTGGATTGGGTTGGATTGGATTGGGTTGGGTTGGATTGGATTGGGTTGGATTGGATTGGGTTGGGTTGGATTGGGTTGGGTTGGGTTGGATTGGATTGGGTTGGGTTGGATTGGATTGGATTGGGTTGGATTGGGTTGGATTGGGTTGGATTGGGTTGGATTGGGTTGGATTGGACTGGATCGGGTTGGATTGGATTGGGTTGGATTGGATTGGGTTGGATTGGATTGGATTGGGTTGGATTGGGTTGGATTGGATTGGGTTGGGTTGGATTGGGTTGGATTGGATTGGGTTGGATTGGATTGGGTTGGATTGGGTTGGATTGGATTGGGTTGGGTTGGATTGGGTTGGATTGGATTGGGTTGGATTGGATTGGGTTGGATTGGATTGGACTGGATTGGACTGGATTGGACTGGCCATCAACTCAAACAATCCTCACCTGAATCCATCCAAGCAATCACCCCAGGTAAACAATTCTCCAAACACATTCCACATGGGAAAAACAAGGGGCAGAAATAGAAATTGTTTTCTTTTTCTTTCCTCTGTGCTGCTCTGTGAAGAATGCTGAAAGAAAGAAGGATGTCCCTGCGACACATAAATAACAAAATGTCATTCCTTTGGAAAGCCCTAGAGCAGACCAAACTGTACAGGTATTTTTGTGGGGCGGGAAGCACGAAAGTGAACAAAGAGCAGAAGGCAGAACGCCCTTTTCCTTGGGCTGGGGACATCGGGTGACAGCGGCCAGGCAGGGCTGGCACTCCCAAATTGCTCACCCAGGCAGTTTTCCACAGCAGGAATTGCAGGAATGAGCTTCAAACACCTGGGCCCAGCTCCACATGGGTGGTCTGCTGTGCCTGGAAGGATTCCCACTGGCTCCAGTGGCCAGGGAGAGGTGCTGGCTTTGGGCTTCTTCTTTGTGCCTCTGCCGAGGTCAGGATCGAAGCTCTCGAGATGATACCTTGTGTTCAGACTTAGATTTATTATTATTTATATAGTATTGAACAGATATGATTTCTTAATTTATTTATTTCTCCTCTATTTATTGTTATTTCATAGTGTATTGTATTATTTCATATTATATTGTCTTGTCTTGTGTTATATTGTAATATAATATAATAATTATATATTATATTATATTATATTATATTATATTATATTATATCATATCATATTATATCATATCATATCATATCATATCATATCATATCATATCATATCATATCATATCATACCATACCATATCATATCATATTATATTATATTATATTATATTATATTATATTATATTATATTATATATATTATATTATATTATATTATATTATATTATATATATTATATTATATTATATTATATTATATCATATTATATATCACAGTATATAATATATTATATTATATCATAGTATATCATATATTATAATGTTGTATTATAGTACGTTATATTATATTATGTTATGTTATATTTTTATATTATATGTATTATGTTATATTATGTTATGTTTTATATTATTATATTTTATTATTTTCTATTATATTTTATATATATTTTCAGATTATTATATTATATTATATTATATTATATTATATTATATTATATTATATTATATTATGTTATGTTATGTTATTTTTTATCTCTATTACAAGTCCTGAGTTCTACAGCATTCTACTAACAAGCTACAAAATCTATCTTCCTTTACAAGGTCTTTTAAGGCTAAACTATTCAATTAAGAAATGACACCTAAATTATTTTCACTTTTAACCCAATAACCAATCACTCGAGGTCTGCAATGTGGATTTTCTGCCCTATTACAAAACACCACCCAAACCCACGGAGAAGAAGGTGCAGAAGGACCAGCCACCACCCCAAAACCTCCATTTTGCCCATATATATTGCTAGATTCTAAAACCTTAAACTCTTGAGTTTTCTAACCCTAAAAATCCCGAAGTTTTCTAACCTTAAACTCACAGTTTTACCCTGTGATATCCCACACTTCCAATCGACCTGCACACCCGCAATCCCAGTGCTATCAATCAATTTTGGGAGCCTTTCTCCACAGCCTCAGGTCCAATAGAGAATTTTCTTGTGGGTCTTCAGCACAGAAAGTTAAAAATTCTCAGCACCCAGGACTCCACCAGAAAGGCTCTTCCCAAACCCACCAGCGCTCCAAAACTTTCATTTTTTGGAGAAGGTGAAGCCTCACCGCAGCATTATATGCGGACATGAATCCGAATTTGGGAATCGCTGAGAGCTGGAGGGAGAAAAACTCCTGAACTCAGCGGAGTCTTGGCCTTTGTGGAGAGACAAAACAACTCCAAAAATGAGTTTGCACCTGCCCAGCTGCATCTGCAGCTGCTCAGAGAGGAGCACCCGAATTCGTTCTGCTTTTTTGGGCTGGCGCTCGGCTCCGAGCGAGGACCCGCAGCGTCCCAGCCAAGCTGCAGCTCCGAAGGCATTTCCCCCCTTCCCCAGCACGCTTTAAAACAAACCCTCATTACCTTTTATTCCTTTTATACCTTTTATCGCCGGCCGGGGCTCTGTGTGCGAATCACCGACTGCACCTCGAGGTGTTTAATTGCCCAGCATCAGCCTCGTTACCTGCTCATGGCAATGGAGTAATTAATAACTGTTTAATTGCCCAGCATCAGCCTCGTTACCTGCTCATGGCAATGGAGTAATTAATAACTGTTTAATTGTCCAGCATCAGCCTCGTTACCTGCTCATGGCAATGGAGTAATTAATAACTGTTTAATTGTCCAGCATCATCCTCGTTACCTGCTCATGGCAATGGAATAATTAGTATATTTTTAAATTTCCAGCATCAGCCTCATTCCATGGTTATGGCAATGTAATAATTAGTAGATTTTAAAATTTCCAGCATCAGCCTCATTTCATGGTTATGGCAATGTAATAATTAATAGCTGTTTATTTTCTAGCATCAGCCTCATTCCATGGTTATGGCAATGAAATAATTAGCAGATTTTTACATTTCCAGCATCAGCCTCATTACCTGGCTATAACAATGTAATAATTAATAGCTGTTTAATTGTCCAGCATCAGCCTCATTCCCTGGTTATGACAATGTAATAATTAGCAGATTTTTACATTTCCAGCATCAGCCTCATTCCCTGGCTGTGACAATGGGAAGAGCCAGCAGCTCACATCCCCGGCAGCAGACACAGAACTCAGTGTCACAACTCACTTTAAAAGCTTTTTGACCAATCACACGAAGCAAAAGCACACTGACAATAATTCCATCCAACCACTATAAGCACACGTGCCTGTTAAAACCTTTTAAAACATTTTAAAACCTTTTAAAACCAAACCTGGTTAAAACAGGTTATTTTAAATACAATACCTGCTTGCAAGCCTCAAAACACAATGCACAGAGCTCCGTTATTAAGCTCAGAAATTCCGAATATCTCTCTGGATAGATTTTTGTGTAGCTCAGGGAGTTATTTCAGTCAAGTGTAATACACTGACCACCCTTCTATTTCTCCTCACTTTCTACTTCTCGTAGAATTTTTTTGCTTATGTTGACTGTTTAGTTTTAATGGCAGTTCTGCTGTCTTCTTTTTGCCTTCTTGCCTTCTGCAACTTGTCTAAAACTTCCTGATTTTAAGGATTCCTACGCTGAAGGCAATTCCCCCTTCCCCAGCACACTTTAAAATAAACCTTCATAAATTTTAGTCGTCTTTTCATCGTTCCCTCCATCCTGCTCTGCTCAGCAGTGTCGGGATTCTCAACCTCCTATTTTTTTTTTTTTGGGGGGTGGTTTTAGTAGAATGCATTAATTCTATAAATAATAAATCGTGCAAATAGTAATTTATTATGCAATTAAAGGCGAGCAAGAAGTGAACTGGCGGGAAGCCGGCACAGTGTAGAGGCTGGATATTGTTTTATTCACCACCGGCCGGTTTTAAATGGAAAAGTAATTAATGTGAGGGATTATTTTACAAAAGGCAGGGTGGGATTTTGCCCCCAGCCATAAGACGTGATGGAAAGCCCGTGGTATTTATATAATGCGGGCGTAAATCTCACATTAATGCGCCAGCACCGCCTTTTTTATGTTTAATTCCAGACATAAATCGGGCCCTGCGCGACCTTCCCTCACACCGCTCCCCCAACTCCGCCTTCCAGGCCTTTTGAGCCCTCAGCGCCGCCGTAGCCGCTGCGCGCGCAGGAGGGGGCGTGGCCAACGTGGAGGCTCCGCCGTCAGCGCTGGCATAACGAGGGGGCGTGGCTTTACTATAATGACGTAATTGCTCTGGTGAGGGCGTGGTGGTGACGTCATGATTGAGGCGAGAGTGATGGGCGGGGCGCCGGTGACGTCACGGCGCGGCGGAGACGGCGGGCATGCGGGAGGGGCTGTCGGTGACGTCACGGCGGGCGGGTGCGGGCGGCGATGGCGGTGACGTCACGGCGATGGCGGCCCCAGCGGCCTGCTCCAAGTGGGACATCCGGGAGAAGGTGTGGGAGCACCTGGAGGCCTCCGGCCTGGCCGAGTTCCCGCGGCCCGTGCGCGGCCGCATCCCCAACTTCAAGGTACGGCGGCCGGGAGGGGCCCCCAGTGCCCCCCAGTTCCCTTCAGTGCCCCCCAATTCTCCCCAGTGCCCTCCCAGTTCCTCCCAGTGCCCCCCAGTTCCCTTCAGTGCCCCCCAATTCTCCCCAGTGCCCTCCCAGTTCCTCCCAGTGCCCCCCAGTTCCCTTCAGTGCCCCCCAATTCTCCCCAGTGCCCCCCAGTTCCTCCCAGTGCCCCCCAGTTCCTCCCAGTGACCCCCAATTCCCCCCCAGTTCCCCACAGTTCCTCCCCAATTCCCCCCAGTACCCCTCAGTTCCCTCCAGTACCTTCCAGTGCCCCCCCAGTTCCTCCCAGTTCCCCCCAGTGATCCCCAATTCCCCCCTATTCCCCCCAGTGCCCCCCCAGTTCCTCCTCACTGCCCCCCAGTTCCCCCCAATTCCCCCAGTTCCTCCCCAGTGCCCCCAGTCCCCCCAGTGCCCCCCAATTCCCCCAGTTCTTCCCCAGTGCCCCCCAATTCCCCCCAGTTCCCCCCAATTCCCCCCAGTTCCTCCCCAATTCCCCCCAGTTCCCCCCAATTCCCCCCAGTTCCCCCCAGTGCCCCCCAATTCCCCCCAGTTCTTCCCCAGTGCCCCCAATTCCCCCCAGTTCCTCCCCAATTCCCCCCAGTGCCCCCCAGTTCCTCCCCAGTGCCCCCCTATTCCCCTCAGTTCCCCCCAGTTCCTCCGCAGTGCCCCCCCAGTTCCCCCCAGTGTCTCCCAGTGCCCCCAGTCCCCCCAGTGCCCCCCAGCTCCCGGGCCAGCCTCTCCAGCCCCGGCAGGAAAGCAAACAGGGCAGAATTGTCAATTCCCGAGCCCCAGCACAGTTTGAGAGGCCTGGAAATGGGAGCTCCCTCAGCAGGAGCACCGAGTTCCTCTCCCACTTCAGCCCTGTCCAGCCTGGCACGGGACATCTGCAGGCATTACCCGAGAATTAACAGCCCCTCAATTAAAAACCTGCAGAAATCAGAGGGGGAGAGGCTCTGTGAGCTCCTGGGTGCTATTTTCTGTGAGCAGGGCTCCTCCCATGCTGCCACCAGGCTGCTGGGCTTGCAGCAATTCCGGGCTGCCCGTGCAGTAAAATCCAACCCCGACGCTCCCCAGAGGAACGCCCGCTTCCTGACGCTGCAAGTAAGTGAAAATACCAAAATCCCAGTCCAAAATGCTCTGCTCTTGGCTCCCTCCCCCCCTCGCAGGGCTCTCTCCAGGCCTGCTGCTCTCTCAGGGAGCTCGATGTGTTCAGCAGAGCGCGGGAGGTGAAGGTGGATCCTGACAAACCTCTGGAAGGTGCCCGGCTGGCGGCTCTGCAGGTACCTGAGCAAGCCCTGAGGAGCAGCTGGGAGGGGGACGGGGCTCACCCCCACACTGGGGTGACCCCGGGAGGTGCTAAAGTCTCTCCTCCAACCCGTGCCTTCAAGGAAAGACTCAGTAGTCTTCAGCCATCCAGTCTCAAGGCAGTTTATTGTGTGTTGTCTCAAGGCACACACACTCCCTGGCATTCTCCCTGACTCCTCTCCCTCTCTGTCTCTGTCTCTCTCTGTCTCTGTCTCTCTCTGTCTCTCTCTGTCTCTGTCTCTCTCTGTCTCTCTCTCTGTCTCTCTCTGTCTCTCTCTGTCTCTCTCTCTGTCTCTCTCTGTCTCTGTCTCTCTCTGTCTCTCTCTCTGTCTCTCTCTGTCTCTCTCTGTCTCTGTCTCTGTCTCTCTCTGTCTCTGTCTCTCTCTGTCTCTCTCTCTGTCTCTGTCTCTGTCTCTCTCTGTCTCTGTCTCTCTCTGTCTCTCTCTCTGTCTCTCTCTGTCTCTCTCTGTCTCTCTCTCTGTCTCTCTCTCTGTCTCTCTCTGTCTCTGTCTCTGTCTCTCTCTGTCTCTCTCTCTGTCTCTCTCTGTCTCTGTCTCTCTCTGTCTCTCTCTCTGTCTCTCTCTCTGTCTCTCTCTGTCTCTGTCTCTCTCTGTCTCTCTCTCTGTCTCTCTCTGTCTCTGTCTCTGTCTCTCTCTGTCTCTCTCTGTCTCTCTCTCTGTCTCTCTCTGTCTCTCTCTCTGTCTCTCTCTGTCTCTGTCTCTCTCTCTGTCTCTGTCACTGTCTCTCTCTCTGTCTCTCTCCATCTCTCCTGCCCAAGGGGCTGCTGCCATCTTTTATATCACACATTACCTATTAAATGTTTATAGTTTTTCCCCAATGCCTATCACCTATATTGAACAGTGACTTTCTACTCTAAACCAATCTGTGAGTGCCAACATCACCAAGAACATGGGGGATAGGAAGGAGAAAGGAGGACAGGGCATGCCCAAATCCCTCCATCTTAGAACCTCTGACCCCCATGTACAAACCTCAGACCCCTCTGTACAAGGCCTAAAACCCCCTTGTACAGCACTCAAAAATCCTACCTTTTACTTTGTGATTACTTCTATTATAATATCTAAACTTTTATGATTTCTTGTTCTTCCTGCAAAGTTGGTAAATTGTTCCATGGGTCAAATTCAAAGCCACAGGGGTTTCCAGCTGCCTGCCAGGGTCTCAGAGGTTCTGCCCTGGGCCTGGAACATCCAGGAGTGTCTGAGGGACACCTTGGGTTCTGACAGGAGGGGACAGCAGCACCTGGCACTGCATCTCCAAGGGGTTTTATGTGCAGCTCCTTTGAGGATATCACATCAATAGGTGTCTTGGAGTGGATTAGGCTGGGATTTGAAGGGTAATTCAGTTCCAACCCCTGCCGTGGCAAGGGCAAGGGACACCTTCCACCATCCCACAGTGCTCCAAGCCCCAGTGTCCACCTTGGCTTGGACATTCCAGGGATCCAGAAGAAGCCACAGCTTCTCTGGGCACCTTCTCTGCCCACCCTCACAGGGAGGAATCTCTCCCTAAATATCCCATCTCACTCTGCCCTTTGTCAGTTTGAAACTCTTATCTCATAAAGCTCTTTAGAGACACAGCTTTAACAAGGAATTGCCTTTAAAGGTATGTCCTAAAATATCTTCAAATGTCTGTCTTACCTTTTATTTCTTCAATAAACCTTTTTATGGAATTCTCCTGTATTGCAGGAAATTAATCTTACCAGCACTACACAATCGACAGCATCAAAAATTAAATATTTGGCCATGTGGTTTTTACTGTGTGACAACAAAAATATTTCTTCAGTGTTGAATGAAGCTTCTCATGTGGTTCCCCAGGCAAGGAAGACTTTGCTGGTTCCCACACCACGTCTGAGGACTGGGCTGTTCAACAGGATTGTTCCTCCTCCTGGTGCCAGCAAGGAGATGCTGAGAAGATGTGCAACATCTCAGGTGGGAATCGGGGATCAGGGAGGGCTGAATTAACTTGTGGCCTGAGGATGGACCAGCTGGAAGTTGGAAAACCTGAAATACCTTCCCGTTTGGATGTTATTCCTGGCTTTGTGTACATTGATAATACTGAAATCAGGAGAAAATTCAGTCCTAGGGTTGAAAGGGATTTGAATTGATATTTCTCATGTCTTTTGGAAAATCATGAGTCAGATCTTTCTTCATGCTCCTACATCCTGCAGTTTTGAGCTGCAGAATATTCTAGTGCTCTTAGGTGTTACCAGATGGGAAAGTTGAGGGTTTTTTTGAGAGTACAGCATCCAAGAGCCGTGAATTGTGAATTGTGAATTGCATTTGCACGCAGCGAGGCCCGGACACGTGCTGAGGCTCGGTTTCACAGCGCGGTCTCTTGCTGCCCTCTCGTGTTACAATCTCACCGTGCAGCCGAGGGCTTTGGCCAGCCAGCCCTGCAGGTTTTATATCCATCTTCATCTGCCCCGAAAACCCAACTGGGACGGCACTAGAGGGATTTATTCCTCCTTTATCTCCTGCTAAAGGCAATAAAGTTCTGCAGCGACCCCATAAACACTGAGGTTGGAAATGGCTGGTAATTAATAGTGACTTTCTTTGTTGGAAGTTCTATTGCAGTCATTAACTAATTAAGCTGTTCAGGGCTGAAGAGCATTTTTGCAAGAGACCTTTCTCTTGGCCTGCTGTCTGATCTGGGCTCTTACCACCATGTGTCTGGTTTTTCCCCCCAGCCCATTAATGAAAAAATGCTGTTGGCAGTTTGTATTTACAAAGCACTGTGCAAACAATCCTCACCACGCTGCTGGGAAGTGCCTGTTGGGCATTAGTGCTGATAGTCAGGCACAAATTGCTGAATTCCTGGGGTTTGTGCTCTGCACAGAAAAAGTTTGGCTCTTTATTGTGATTTTTAATATTGTGAATTTATAATTAGCAGCGAGTTGAGTTGGTGTGAGGAGCATTTGCAGTGTGCTGTCCACATGCATTGGGAGTGATTGAATCACAAGATGTATTTTTAATAGTTCTAAACCTCTGATATTTAAAAACCCAAGTAAGCATAATTTTTAATTTCTGCAATCTGGACAGAATTTTCATTAAGATGAGAACAGATTGAAGAAGAGTGGGTGGGGTTGAACAGGGAGAGAGAAGAAAAAAAATAATTGTATCACTTTTTGTAACTTCAGATTTTTTTGTGCTGTAGCTGTCTGTGTCTAAATTAACTTTGTGATTTGTATTTCAGAATTAATTGAAGCATTTGTAGTGCTCTGGTATTCCTCAAGTTTTTAGTAGAGTAGGGAAGTGTAAATAGGAAGTGTCACTTGCATTCATTTTTAGGAACAGATTTCCAAAAAAGTGTTTCAAAATTATCAGGTTTTGATCCTAAATAAAAAAAACCCCTTGCTTCTAAAAGTGCCCACCTCCCTCAGCCCTCCTTGCAGTGTGCCAAAATTCCTGTCCCTGTAGTAGGGAATCTATTCTAGGATTCCCTGGGGGATAACTTCCCAGACATGTACAGCTTGGCTAAACATGGAAGAGACACTTGGAAACGTGGGGAGTTACTTGGATTTATCAAAATATCCTGGATTTCTGCCTCAGTTTTGGAAGATTGTGCACTCTGCAAACGTCAAATGCTGTTTTTTTTTATTTTTTCCCTGCAGGGTGTAAAAGACTACAGCGTGCCTGTGGGGCTGGATGGGAAAGCACAAGTGGACTTGGTTGTTGTGGGATCAGTGGCTGTCTCTGAAAAAGGTAAGGAAAAACTTCCAGCAGAAAGGTCCCAAGTCCCAACCCAGTGGCAGGAAGGCCACACCACGTGGCAGAGACAGATTTATCCTTGGAGCTGAGTTGTGCTCTTGGGTCTTCTGTGTGTGCCAAATCCCTGCTCCCAGTGCAGGGAATGCCTCAGGATGCAGTGGGCACACAGCAGTGGGCTCAGAGATGTTTTGGCCTTCAGGAAAACTCTCGAGGCAAGCAATTCTTTGTGCTCTAAAGGAACCCAAGCAGGCTCCCTGGTCAGAGATCTGCTCTGCTCACACAGGCTCTGTGAAAGGACATGTGTTAGACCTGCTGATTCAGGACCTATCTGGGGATCAGATTTTGCATTTTCAAGTATTTTGGAAACCTGCTGGTGCTGAAAAATTTTCCACTGACTTTATCCCTTGCCTAAAATAACACAGTTTTTATATGTGACCCAAGCTCCTCTTTGCCCACATTAACCTGTGTTGGATGTGAATATGAAGGTTCTAAATACAATTGCTAGATAAACTTCTGTTTTAACTGCATTGAATTTGTTTATTCTGAATAGGAAGCTTCTGGGATCTTTTAGGAGTCATTGAAACTGATGTTTTGTTTCATTTCAATGCTGATTTCAAGGGAAGCTGCACTCTGTGAGAGATGCTGATCTGATTTTTTCCAGAGTTACAACTTGCAGACTGCTGGGTTAATTACACCATTTTAACAACTTTCCACTGTGCTGTTTGGTTTTTTTTTTTTTTTTTTTTTCCACTTTTCTGTGCTTTAGGCTGGAGAATTGGCAAAGGAGAAGGTTATGCAGACATGGAATATGCAATGATGGTGTCCATGGGAGCAGTGCAGGAGGACACACCTGTGGTTACCATTGTGCACGACTGCCAGGTGAGTTCTGATGTTCAAATATCCCCTCTCCAGCTGGGAGAGAACTCTGGGACACTTCCTGCTCTGTCTGGAGAGGAGACATGGAATGAAGCTGGTTTGGCATCTTTATTCCCATTGTCTTTGATGGATTTTCATGTGACAAGACACCAGGAATGGGGCACAGCTTTAGGGAGTTTGTTTTTAGCTACTTAACCAAATCTCTGCCTTGTAGGTGCTTGACATAGCAGAGGAGCTCCTGGGTGATCACGATTTAACTGTGGATTACATCCTCACTCCAACAAGGACTATCCAGACTAATTGCAAACGACCAAAACCTCAGGGAATAATGTGGCACAAGGCAAGTCCAATCTTCATTCCAGTTAAATCTTAAATTTTTGCTGCTGGTGGCACAAGGCAAGTCCAATCTTCATTCAAGTTAAATCTTAAGCCTTTGCTGCTGGTGGCTTGCTAATACCAAAAACCTGCTGATAAACCCTCCATTTTTATATAGAAACAATTTTTAAAATGAGAAATACTTGGTGAAAGAGCAGATGTGTTTGTCAGGTGAAACAAAACGGCAGCATCTGTGTGCAGAGGGGTTTAAGGGGTAATGGTGAGGAGGAGAGATATTTCCCTACAGCTGAGGTTGCTGTTTCAAGAGCTGGAAGTGTCCAAGGCCAGGCTGGATGGGCTTGGAGCAATCTGGGATAGTGGGAGGTGTCCCAGGGGGTGGAACTGGTGGGTAGAAGTCTGTGCTGCTCTGGTTGTGAAAGGAGAACACAACCTGCTGCTGGTACATTCCTGTTTGTGCAGTGGATTCACTTTCCAAGGATAAATTTGTGGCTGGAGCTCATTTTCAGGTGGAAGAACGGGGACTTTAAACATGAATCTTCCTTTATTGGTAGTTCCTCTAGTGTGGATTTGGCCTTTTCCCCCTGCCCAGTGTCAGAAACTTCCTCAGCTTCCCAAATAGTTTCAGGAAAGCCTTGAGTGAATTGTTTTACTGGAGGTTCCTGCTGGGAAAGCTTTTTCTTTGTCATTGGATTTTCATTTCTAAAATCATCCAGTTAAGAGAGCAGACACAATCCTGCATGAGTGAGTAGAGCAGGAATGCTGAAATGAGGAATTGTGCACCCACATCTCACAGAAACTGAGGAATTTTAAGGGAGTACTCCCAGGGAAATCAAAAGTTGCTTGTTAAAATTTGCCAACCAGCTAAAAGAGTTAAATTTCTTTAGGTAATGTATCTACAACAAATAAATTCTAGCCAGGACTATTTTTATTCCAATAGTGGGAGAGCATTTTACCCTGCCTGTGGTTGAGGATTTGAGGTTATAAATAAATAAATAACAGCTCTGTCTGTCCTAGTGCATTTTTTCCATTGAATTATTTTTGAATTGTAATTTTTTTTTAGGATATTATTGAATGTAATTGTGTTGAAGGCCTACCCCTTGTGCCCCATCCATCTTGCCAACATATTTTTGATCAGTTTGTCTGCCTTGGTGTCAGACTTCTCAGTAAGTGGCTTTGCTGACACGTTTTTTTTTTTGTTTCTTTTTTTGTGCCTTTAGCAGAAACTGATTTTTCTGCAGCTTTCACTGAGAGTGGAGCACAGATTGACCCTTTATTTGTATTTGAGTGTTGATTTAACACCTCTTGTTTGGAGCTGTGTGGATTAAATAGGAATATTGGGGAAGACCAGGGATAATCATCACTTTTCTGTCATTTTGGGACCAGAACAAAGTGTGGTGTCTATATGAAGCAGAAATCACCATGATTCCCCAGGGAAATGAGTGACATTTATTTTGTGTGTGCCTCTGGTGGTACCTGAATGTTCAGCTCTTGCACAGAGGGGTTTGGAGGTGGGAGGTCTGGTTAATCAGCAGGGTGTGAAAAAGGCAGCATTTGATAGGGGCTATTTAAGTGTTTGTCCTTTGGATTTTCCTGGCTACTTCTCCATCATTTGCTCTCCATCCTTTTCTCCTTCAAATCCTGGCTTTGCCAAAAGAGCAAAACTAAATGAAGCAAGAGGCAGTGAGTAAATAAATCATCCACTTCTAAACACGGGCTTTTGTCAACAGAGAGTAGCTTAACTTCATTGTGAAGACTTGTGAGCTGGAAAAGACATTGTTAGGAAAAATAAAAAAAAAGCTGATCCTCGGGGAGCAGGGCTGGCTGAGGCCAGGAAAATGTTTAGGAGTTTGAAATCCAGGTGTTTGCAAATATGGGATTACAGCTGAGGATTGCTGTAAGGATGTGCTGCACCCTCAGCTCCAGAGGGAAGGAGGTGCTCACCCAGCAGACAAATCCATGGCTGCATTTTCCTGGAGTGCTCTGGTGTGTTCTGAGCTGTTTAAAGACTTTCAAGGAAGTGGAAGAGCCACAATATCATCAGTACCAAAGAATCATTATCAAGCACTCCAGAAACACTTCTAAATCCACAGTGCTGGGGGGTGTTTGTGGAACTTTTGTGCCTCTGAGGTCAGAGTTTTGGGACATCAATTTGAGTTACTGGAGGGCAGCAAGAGCTGCTGAGAGCTGAGCACTCTGGAAAACTTTATTTGGATGCCAGTGGAGAATTATTTGGCTTCATCTGTCTTGAAAATCCAACCCATTGTTTCTGGGAACTCTAAATTCATGAAGCTACTTGCTTTCTCATTTAATGTTTTCTATGGGTAACTGTGATCTTTATCTGGGACACTGGCTATTATATTTGTCCCAATTATCAAGTTATTTGTGCTGTGCTTATTATAAATTGAAACTGTACAGACAAATTAAAATATTTGGGTTCATGAAGAGGGAAAGGAGAGTAGTTGGTGGAAAAATCACTATATTTTAGCAAGCATTTCCTTCTGGTTTTGAAATAATTCTTTTGCTGAGAATTTTATAGCAGTAGGAAAAGAATTTTCCTGAAATGAAATGAACTCTGGGGGGAATCCCTGTGGCAGAGATGGAAACCCTCTGACAACAAACAGCACTGGGTGTGTGATAGAATATTTGGAAAGGAAGGCTCAAAAAACGCACCCATCCAAGCTGGCAAATCCTTCAGCAGAAGGAAATTGCAGTCAGTGTAGGCAAGGCTTTGTTTTGGTGTGGTTTTTTGGGATGGTGGGGGGGCAAGGAATGCTTCCACACATCTCAACACCTTTGCAAAGCTGAGCCTCGCTGCAGAGTCCCCGGCGTGCACGGGTGGCATCCAAGTGTGGGCTGCAGAAGTTTCTCCTGAGGGACACCAGCAGGCTCCACGGGCTGCCAGCTCCCAGAAATACATCCTTGGATTGTGTGCACATATTTGGACATTTTGTGCAAATGAATGATAAAATGTTCAACTGTGCTGGCCTTGCTGCCCCGGCCTTGTCTGTGCCACAAATCCCTGTTTGCTCAGAGCTCCTGGAAACGAGGACACAGCGTGAAAAGAGGACACAGCATGAAAAGTTGGGTCTGTCCCAAGGAGGTTTGGAACAATCTGGGGTCAGAGCCCTCTGAGGATGGGCAGAGATGAGCTTTGCAAACAGCTTTTGCTCACCTGTTTGGAAGGGCTGATGGATCTGCAGCACTGGAGATGTTTGGTGCTGTTTGCAGCCTGCCAGGGCAGCAGCATCAGTGTCCATCTTAAAATCATGGAATGGGTTGGGTTGGAAGGGATTTGAAAGAGAATCTTATTCCAAACCCCTGCACACCTTCCCAGCTGTCCCAAGGTCTCCAAGCCCTGTCCAACCTGACCTTGGACACTCCCAGGGACCCAGGGGCAGCCACAGCTTCTCTGGGCACCCTGTGCCAGGGCCTGCCCACCCTCACAGGGAACAATTCCTTCTCTATATCTAAACTAAATTTTCCTTTCTTCCATCCTGAGGCCATTCCCCTTGTCCTGTCACTGAGGAACAGTCCACAGTCCCTCTCCAGCTTCCTTGTAGCCTGTTCAGATCCTGGAAGGTGCTGGGATGTCTCCAGGCTGAACAACTCCAGCTTTCTCAGCCTGTCCCCACAGGGGAGGTGTCCCAATCCTCCTACCAACTTCGTGGCCTCCTCTGGACTTGATCCAACATTCCATGTTTTTCTGCTGCTGGGGACACCAGAGCTGAGCACGGGATTCCAGGTGGGGTCTCACAAGATCCAGGTGTTCCTGTGTCACTGAGATGAGGAGCTGTGGGAAGCAGAGTGAACTAGCAGGATAAGGACAGCCTCCCATCCCATCCCATCCCATCCCATCCCATCCCATCCCATCCCAGTGTGCCTCACTCCAGGACTGCAGTGCTTCCAGGGAAATGTCAGTGCTGTTTGCCTTGGCCTGGGCTGGCCCAGGGGTCAGCATTGCTCACTCTGACACAGGACAAACACATCCTTCATTCTCCACAGCAGAATATGGAAAGTGGCTCTGATCAGAGATCTGGGAGAGCAGAGGGTGAGGAGAGCCCTGGTGTCCAGCAGGGATGCTCAGGAGTCCATTTGCCACCACATTTTGGGATCAGTCCAGGTAGCCATGGATGCTGTGGGTTAAGTGCTGGGAGATTTGTGTTGGCACTCAGCATCCAGGACTTTTTCCCTCAGGTTTCTGTCAGAAAGGGGCCACATTTCCCTCCTCAGCTCCTTTCCCAGTAATTGTGTGCCAGAAGAATTTATCCAGCCTGCTGTCCTCTTTCCCCAAGGCTCTCCCAGCCATGGCAGGGATTATTAAATGATTAATTGCCTTTGGTGGAGTTATTTTTAACCCAAATCACTTCAGAGTTTATGGCACAGACCCACGAGCACTTCTTTTGGCCAACCCCAGAGGGCTGAAGTGTGGAATTGGTCTGAGAATTGGTGGCCAGGGGATGACAGGGAACTTGAGCTTTGGTTTCACTAGAAAAGCTAAATCCCAACACTCAATCCAAAGTTTCAAAACACCAGTAAATGGTTTGGCTTTAAAGGGATGGGGGAAGCATCCAGTGCTGGCTTTGCCCATGTTCACATAGATGGATCAACCAGACTTGGGCTGGGATGTCCCTTCAATTCTGGTTTGGCCAAAAGCAGTAGGCAGGGACAGGAATAGGGGTAAGCAAGGCTAGAGAGGACTGGCCAGCCAGCACAGCACCCAGAAGTGTGCAGCTTGTTTGAAAGAGAGGAGGAATATCTTTGGCCTCCCTCCACATGGAAATAAATCCTTGCAATCCTCCCCAGCTCACAGGACAAAAGGAACTTTTTGCATGATTGTAATTAGCAACACATTGTGCTATCACAGGGTTCTTTTGTTTGCTCTTTTGCAACAGAGCAGAACAAGCTTTTTCCTCTCCCCTGCCACCCACTGCCCCCTTTGCCCTTTCAGTTCTCACCCCCAAAACCCCAAAAACCCAATGGATTTGTTTGTTGAATTGAAACCCCAAATCAAGTTTCTGCCTTTCCATGGAATAGAAGTGGGAGAAAACAGGGATAGGTTTAGAAGGTTTGACCCAGCTGAAATATTCTCCTGGAGCCCAGAGAAAAAAAACCCTCAAGGTAAATCCTCTGTGCCTCTTGTGACAAGAGGGTGTCAGCTGACAGTGTCAGAATTTGCCTAATGTTTTTTACAAATCTTTGCTAAGACAAAAAAATAGAAATCTTAAATCAGCTGCCTTTGTTGCTTTGCTGAAGGTCTGTTGCTGTTGTGTTTGCACAGGGCTGGATTTTGAGGGAATGACAGAATCACTTCATGGTGGTGTTTGATCAGAACTTTAAAGAAAATCGTTCATAGCCCTTACAAAAATCCCAGAATTGTTGAGGTTGGAAAACACCTCCAAAATCATCAAGTCCAACCTGTGACTGATCCCAGACCAGACAACTGAGTGCCATATCCTGTCTTTCCATAAACACCTCCCTGGGCAGTAACTCCAATGTCTAATCCCCCCTTCTGTGCAGAAATTCCTCCTAAAACATAAATGCTGTTGTCACTGCATCTTCCTGAGGTTGCCAGGAGCCTGAAACAGTAGCTCCAAGAGTCTGATGCCAAACTCTACTTAGTGAGAGGAGATGCCTGGTGGAAGTCTCTTACAGATGCTGTTCACTGGATTATCTAAATCCTGCCCTTGGATTGTCCTTGAAAGCCTGGGAATTCCAGGGTTTATCCTCTCAGTGCCCATCTCTGATTGCCCTCATCTCCAAAGCCCTGAGGGTTTGCCCTTGGTAGCATTTCCCTTTCTGACCCAACACCCAACCCGTGCCTTGGCAACTGAGTTTAATTTCAGGATGAAAGGAACTGTTCTTGGATTGTGCTTTAGGGCCAGGAGTGATTGGTTGCATGAGAACAGAAAAATGTTTTTCCTGTTTGGTTTAATTAGCATAGAGCTTACATTTCACATCCAAATTTGACAGAGGACAACAAACGTTCTTAATTGTTGGCCAGTACAAGCAAAGAGAGACCCTTCAGCCCTTGGTTTGATGTTGTATCACTCAGGGAAGGGCAGCTTGCTGTCAAACACAGCACTTGGAATTCCTGGCTGAGAAAAACAAATCAGCCCCAGAATCCACAGGGTAATAACTCTGTAAAATGTGGAAATGCTCTGCACCTTTCTGTGTGGAGGCTCCTGGGGCAAGTCCCCAGAGCAAGTCCTTGCTGTTTGATGTTGTGTTAGCAGAACTAGCACAGGCTTTATGGAAATCATGTTTTTATTTAGTTCCAGCCTGAAATAAATCCTGCCTGTTTGCTTTTCAGAAGATTAAGAGAATTCTGTTGAGTGACTTGCCTGTCACCTCATCCTGACATTGCCCCCACCCTGCCTTGGCTTTTCCTCGAGTCACTTCAGAGCTGAGCTCCTGTCCCCAGAGAGCTGAGCTTGATGTTGTGCAGATCCAGGCTGGCTGTGACTGTGACTGTAGGAGCAGGAATTCAGAGGCTCTGGGGTGGCTGAGGTCTGAGCTGGGAGCTCTGCAGGCTTGTGCTAGCTGGGATGTACTGGTGCTGCTCCAGTCCAGCCTGCTGAGGGTGGTGGCCCTCTCACATTCTGGGCTACTAGCCTGGGTCTCTGCTAGCTCAGGCATTGCTTCCCCAGGCTCTGTTTTGCTCCCTACATTTCAGCATTGGAGCTGGTGTTGATGGATGTTGGACTTGTCCAGCAGCCAAGCAGGAATTCCTCCTCCTTCCAAGCTCAGTGTGCAAGCCAAGAGCTCGACCACATTAGCTGGGGAACCAGTGCATTTCCTGCCAGTGTCTGAGTGCAGCCTGGGGCATCTCATGCCTCACATGGATGGGGTTCAGCTGTTGAGAGGAAGAGCCCTTGCAGAAAAGCTCTTTGGGAGCAGGGCATGGATGCATGGACGGAAGGAAGGAAGGAATAACGGGCTCTCAGTGTGAAGCGCAGTGTCCGAGCGCTTCCGTTCCCTGCCCCAGCCCAGCAGATCCATGTGGGATCTGAGGAGCTGTGGGTGGTGTGGGAGGTCGGATGGCACAGAGGGGATGTGCCCCAAGCAGGGGACGTGCCTCCAGCTGGCCCCACATCCACAGGAACCCTGCTCCAAGGCACGCTCCTGCTGCAGCTTCCACCATTGTGTGACCCAGCCCATGGGATATCCTGTTCTGGGGGAAAAGAGCACCAGGAGCTCTGCAGAATGGAAGTGTCTGATGGATTGGGATGGATTCTGCCAGGCCAGGGATTGTGTAGGATTCTGCCAGGCCAGGGATTGTGTAGGATTCTGCCAGGCCAGGGATTGTGTAGGGTTCTGCCAGAACAGGGATTGTGTAGGATTCTGCCAGAACAGGAATTGTGTAGGATTCTGCCAGGCCAGGGGATTGTGTAGGGTTCTGCCAGAACAGGGATTGTGTAGGAATCTGCCAGGGTACGGATTGTGTAGGATTCTGCCAGGGCAGGAATTGTGTAGGATTCTGCCAGGCCAGGGATTGTGTAGGATTCTGCCAGAACAGGGATTGTGTAGGATTCTGCCAGGCCAGGGATTGTGTAGGATTCTGCCAGGCCAGGGATTGTGTAGTAATCTGCCAGGACAGGAATTGTGTAGGATTCTGCCAGGCCAGGGATTGTGTAGGATTCTGCCAGGCCAGGGATTGTGTAGGGTTCTGCCAGAACAGGGATTGTGTAGGATTCTGCCAGGCCAGGGATTGTGTAGGATTCTGCCAGGCCAGGGATTGTGTAGGGTTCTGCCAGGCCAGGGATTGTGTAGGGTTCTGCCAGAACAGGGATTGTGTAGGATTCTGCCAGGCCAGGGATTGTGTAGGATTCTGCCAGGCCAGGGATTGTGTAGGGTTCTGCCAGGCCAGGGATTGTGTAGGATTCTGCCAGGCCAGGGATTGTGTAGGATTCTGCCAGAACAGGAATTGTGTAGGATTCTGCCAGAACAGGGATTGTGTAGGATTCTGCCAGAACAGGGATTGTGTAGGGTTCTGCCAGGCCAGGGATTGTGTAGGATTCTGCCAGGCCAGGGATTGTGTAGGATTCTGCCAGGCCAGGGATTGTGTAGGATTCTGCCAGGCCAGGGATTGTGTAGGGTTCTGCCAGGCCAGGGATTGTGTAGGGTTCTGCCAGGGTAGGGAATTGTGTAGGATTCTGCCAGAACAGGAATTGTGTAGGATTCTGCCAGGCCAGGGATTGTGTAGGATTCTGCCAGAACAGGGATTGTGTAGGATTGTGCCAGGGTAGGGATTGTGTAGGATTCTGCCAGGGCAGGGAATTGTGTAGGATTCTGCCAGGCCAGGGATTGTGTAGGGTTCTGCCAGGCCAGGGATTGTGTAGGATTCTGCCAGAACAGGGATTATGTAGGATTCTGCCAGGCCAGGGAATTGTGTAGGATTCTGCCAGAACAGGGATTGTGTAGGATTCTGCCAGGCCAGGCATTGTGTAGGATTCTGCCAGGGCAGGGAATTGTGTAGGATTCTGCCAGAACAGGGATTATGTAGGATTCTGCCAGGCCAGGGAATTGTGTAGGATTCTGCCAGAACAGGGATTGTGTAGGATTCTGCCAGGCCAGGCATTGTGTAGGATTCTGCCAGGGCAGGAATTGTGTAGGATTCTGCCAGGGCAGGAGCACAGGCCCTCAGTCAAAGCAAACACAGAGGGAGAACAAGGAGAATGAAGATCTGAAGGCACTCGGATAAATAAATGTCAAATTGGAATAGTCCTGACTTTGGTTGGGATTTGCCTGCTGGATCCATGTTGTGCTGCTCCCTTCAAGAGCCACTAATGTTTATTTTTGTCCTGCAGTGTGTATTTAAGGAGACTTCCCAATCAGAGCAGCAATTAGGAACATTTGGAATGCTCTGGCACTCTGTGTGGCAGCAGGATAATAAGGCTCCTCTCTTTTTATGGCACAAACGAGCCCTGATGCTCATCATCTTTTTCTGGAAGGCGAGAAATCCTTTTATAATAATTATATCCATCTTCCTCCTTTTTAGGTCAGCTCTGAGATGCTGGGAAAAATCCCCATCCTAAAGACTCTTCGTTGCAGGGAGAAGCAGGCTGGCAAGGATGTCACCCTCCAAGATGAACTCCCAGCCCTGGCAAACACCAAGAGAGCAGCAGTTTCAAACAAGAAGGTGATGGCTGCAAATCCCCAGGCACAGGCTGCTCCAGGCTCAGCTCCAGTGGGACAGGAAAGTGATCCTGTAAATCCCAAATCAGAGGGATCTGACACAATCACCACTGTGTTCGTGGGGAACTTGCCTGGCAGCCTGAGAGTGAGCGAGCTGAAAAGTGCCCTGAGGGAATTGCAGGTGGTTCCTGTTGGCTTGAAGTGGCAGGGAGCACAGCACAGGGCTTTCCTGGACTACAGGGATCAGGGAGCTGCACACAGAGCTGTGTCCTCCTTGCAAGGCCTGAGCCTTGGGGGCAACGCTCTGAGAGTGGAGCTGGCCAAAAGCCAGAGGAACAAAGGGCAAGGAGGAACCAATAGTCACAAATGAGTATGGAGGAGAAAAAAAAAAAAAACACAAAAAAAAAGGTGTTTTCACTGTTTTGTGAGAAGCCAACCTGAAGTTTAAAGGTTTTTTTGTAACCCTCAGGTTTAACAAAATCAAATTTCTGCACAAACTCTCCTCACTTCTGCACTCAGACATGCAAAGGTTTATCCCCACAGGTGACAGAGGAGCCATTTCTCTATAAATAATTGCCCACAAAGTACCCACACTCTGGTTTTGGTGCTGTTTGGTGTTTTTGTTAAGCCTTAAAAGCTTAAAGCTTAAAGCCCTGCCCCTTAGCACCTGCAGCAAGGTGGCTCCAGTCAGTCATTAAGGTTAGACCTGCCCCTTTAGACCTGTCAGGTTAAAAGCCAGCAGCAGGAAATCTGTCCTAAGGGTGACAATTCTCTTTACTGAAAAATGGGCTTTGCCTGTTGGAAGTTTTCAATTTATTTTTTATAAAAATGACCAGGGAGAGAGAGAGTTTTTCTTTTTTGTGCCTTGAGGAGTGGCTGTGGAAACACTGGGTTAGTTCTAGCTCTAGTAAGAGCTGGTGGGAAAGATGAGAACCCTTTTCTCAGCTTTTTGCTAAATCACCCCCTGGTAAACCTTAGGAAAGCAAATCCCAGTTTTCTCTGCTTTTCCCCAAAACTGCTTTTCTGATGGATCAGATAATTATAAAATTATAATTTTATAATTTATCTATATAATTTTATAATTAGCTGCTTTTCCTGATTGTCTCTTCTAATGGGATGTGATTCCTTTGCCTTTGTGATATAACATTAATAATAATAATTTATTATAATCATTATTTACAATATTATTTATAATTATTTATATTGTTGTTGTTGTTGTTGTTGTAGTGGAAATGAAAAGCAGTCACACCATGGTCAGAACTTGTTGGTGCTTAGTCTGGCGTGGAATTCTTTGGGAATTTGCTGGAGATTGATGCTTTGTCAGCATCCCTGATGCTCTTCCACATCATCAGAGAGGAGGGTGAGACATCACCACCCAACTTCTCCAGGTGAAAGTGCTCCCAGGCACTGTCCTGGACATGAACATTCCCTTCCAGTGTAATGGCCAATAATGATTTATCTGCTATGGCTCTTATTACCTTTTTTTTTTTTTTCCCTTGGGTTTCCTATTCCTGAAAAACAAGTTAAATTTTGGCCCAGCCATCCTTTTTAAACAGAAGCACTTTTGCCAGTGATGCTGGGCATGTAGTCAAAGTAAGCATCTAAATGGATTTTTTTTCTTTAAAGTAAGAGTTGGAAAGTTGTTTTTTTTTTTTTTTTTTTTTTAGCCAGGGAGTACTGTTAAGTATATTTTAAGCAGATTATTATGCCTTGAGGGTCAGACGTTTATTCAGTATTAAATAAAAAGTTCTCATCGTTATCACGTGGCTCTGTAGGGAAGGGCTGAAGGAAAGCTTTGGAGCTGCATCCAGCCCTGGCATCCCAGCACAGGAAGGACAGGGAGCTGCTGGGCAGAGTCCAGAGGAGGCACCAGGATGAGCAGAGGGATGGAGCAGCTCTGCTGGGAGGAAAGGTGGAGAGAGCTGGGATTGTTCACCTGGAGGAAGGAAGGCTCAGGGGTGAGCTCGTAACTTTCCAAATGGAAGTGACTCCTCCTCCCCATGGAGAGGGACACTGGACAAGGGCCTGGAGTGACAGCACACAGGGAATGGCTTCAAAGTGCCAGAGGGCAGGGTTAGATGGGATATCAGGGAGAAATTCTCCCCTGGGAGGGTGGGCAGGCCCTGGCACAGGGTGCTCAGAGCAGCTGTGGCTGCCCCTGGATCCCTGGCAGTGCCAAGGCCAGGTTGGACAGGGCTTGGAGCAGCCTGGGATGGTGGAAGGTGTCCTTGTTCACAGCACAGGTTGGAACAAGGTGATCTTTCAAATCCCTTCCAACCCAAACCATTCTGTCATTCTGTGAACTTCTTGTAAGGTCAGCAAAGGATCTGGAAAAAATCAGTAGTTCCATTCCATTCTTTGTACAGCTCCAAGTGATTTCCAGGATCACTGGGCCCAGATTCAGACAAGCACTGCACAACCCTCTGGGTCTCATTTCAGGGCTTGTGCATTCAAGGCTGAGAGCCAGGGTTATGTTACTACCCAAACACACTCACTGCATCATCAGCTTCCAAAGCAGAGGAAAGAAAAACAAAAAAATAATTATCCATCCCTGCCTGCCCTTTCCAAATGATGGCAAATTGAGAAATGAGATCATTTGCTGTTCCTTTTGACTCTGGGATATTTCTTGCTCTGCTGAAGATGCCCAGGTGACCTTAGCAGTTAAAAGCCAGTGACTCTGCCAACGAAAACTTCAGCATCTCAAACTTCCCCTGTTGCATTTCAGGTGAAACCACCCTTTTCTGGTCACATTTGTGGGAATCACATCCTCTACCTTCTTTCCTTTCTTCCCATCTTGAGTTTCAGTGCAGATCTGTTGATGTGTTCTGTAAATGTGGTAACTTTGCTTGCTGTCCTGCCAGCCCAGCCTGCAGCCAGGGGCCAGTTTTGTTTGGACAAACATCTGGATGTTTTTCTGTTTGCAGTTGTGGCTCTGGATGAAGCCCACAGGTGAGCAGTGTCCAAAATCTTGGCTCTTTCCAGCCTGTCCTGTGTTTCACTGCCACATTTCACTGTATTTACCCAACATCCTGTTGCTTTCCCAACTGAGAGTTAAACTCCAAACCATCCTGTGAGGAGATGCTAACTAGGGGTATACAACAGGTTGGAAATCAGGAGGAATTTCTTCATGGAAAGGGTGGTCAGGAATTGGAAGGGGCTCCCCAGGGAGGTGGTGGAGGTGTCCAAGGAAGGGCTGGACCTGGCACTCAGTGCTCTGGGCTGGTGACAAGGTGGGGATGGGTCACAGACTGGATTTGATGATGCTGGAGCTCTTTTTCAACTTTCATGATTCTATGAACTGTGGTTAGGAAGAAAAATAATTACTGTAAGCTTAAGCTTATTAGCATTTTGAAGGGACTGGAAAAATGCTGCAATGATCCTTGTATTTTTTGCTTGAGGTTATCCAGGTGCTGCCATCCCAGTCAGTAAATCCCTCTGAAATCAGTGCACTTCTACCTTGGAGAGTCAGGGAAGCAGGGGCAGGGATGGGGCTCTTGGTGCTGCTCTTCTCCAGCCAAAAGACATTTCAGTGCCAGCTGCCAAAGTGCTGTTGAATTAAATGAAATGAATTAAACACAAGAGTGGCCAAGGCACAGCCCTGCACGGCCTTCTGGTGTCTCCAGCTGCATGATGTGGATTTTCTCCTGTGGGCTGACCCTAAAGGAAACAGCAGACTGTGTAGGAAAAGTGAATGGGGCAGTCTGCCTCTGTCAGAGCTATTGTTCCAGGCTCTCTGCATGCTCAGGAAGGCATCACTTAGAGCAGAGTCAGGAGGGATTTCTGTAAGTCCACAAAACTCTGAAATGCAACAGATTTTATTGAATCCTTGGGTTCTGATCTTATAAGAAATCTCGAGGAATTGAAGCCTGCTTATGTTTTACTTCAGTTGAGACCAAGGTCATGCAAGATACCAACAATCAAACCATAAAATCCATACTCTGAAATATTCTCTGCCTGAATGAACAGCCTTTAAAGAGCAGAATACTTCCTCAAGTTGTGATTCCTCATTCTGTACCTGCTGTAGCTGTGACCTGTGCACAAAGATACAAAATGTGCCTCATCTCAGGTGGCTCCAGGCCCAGTTTTACTGCTTAAGACTCATCAGAAAATCATCAGCAGTGGCAAAGCAGTGCCTGGATGCTGCAGAAAAGCCTGAAATGCTGCTGATAGATCTCTACTCTGCTTTTAATAGGGAGTGAAGTGATCCCTAGCACAGCCTTGGGTGCAGCAGCAGCAGAGCTGTGTGAGGAGAAGAAAGGTTCAGCAGTACAATGGGAAATGCTTTCCTGAGCCAACTTTGTTCCCAGTAATTCAGACTGAGGGCTCTCTATTCTCTGCACAGCCCGATGTCCTCGCCTGTCATGTGGTCGGGCACATTCTTTCCAGCTCCTTTCACGGCACAAACACTTGGGATGCTGCTGCTGAGCTGCTGTTGCTGCTCTCCCCTCTTTTTGAAGGTTCAGTGGGGGAAGATGCTGGTCTGGAGTGAACCCCTGGAGCTGGGTTTGGGACCACCAGTGACCACCAGTGTTCCATGAGGGACATGACCTTCCCAGAACCATTCTCCCTTTCTCCCTACCTTGATTTGTGGCAGAAATGCAGAGTGAAACCAGCACGGGGTGAATGGAGCCTCCACCAGCCCCATGATGGAGAACAGGGTGACTTTGGAGGGGGTTTTTGTTGGAGGCCATCAGTCCCAGCATGGTGTGTGGCACAGAGCAGTGAGGCAACGCTGGAATCTGCTAACAATGAGGCCGAGGTGGCTCCGTGCCACCCCAGAACTGCACAGGCTTGAGGGTTTTCCTTCAGCCAGCCGTGTCCATGCGTTTCCTGGAACACAGACAAGGCCACACAAGCTTCCAGCCACCAAAGACAACAGTAAACAAGCTGGGTTGTTGGGTAGGCTCTGAGCTACAAGAGTCAGAGACTGTTTGTTTCCAGGGAAGGAAAAAGGGGAGAAGAAAATCTCTCACCATCAAGGCTTTGTCTTGGATCTCACATCCAGGTCCACATCCAGCCCTCCAGCATCTCCCTGATCCCCTCCCAGCAAGCAGCCTGGAAGGACAGAGGTTTTATCCCATCATCCCAATAAAAAAAAGTCAGGAAAGGGATGGTTAAATGCTGTCTCCAAGTCATGCCTTTATTTTGTGTATGCTTTTTTTTTTTTTTTTTTTTTATTTCATCATCTTCTACTGCTCCAAAGGGAGAAACAAACAGCTTTTAGGGAAATGTTTCCATTGAAAAGTCCAGCACTGGGGCTGTGTTTTTTCTCCACAGGGCTGAGGAGGGGGAGGAAAAGCATGTGCAGGGATTTCTCTCGTTCCGGTTCCTCCGAAGGAACAGCCCCTCACAGCACTTCTGGCTCTGGAGGAAACATCTGTGGCCATGGCCACGTTCCTCGGGCAAACCCCCCTGCTTGGGAGGCTGTTGTGTACCAAATGCTTTGATTTCCTGGTTGCCATCTCTTAAAGATTATCTCCCTCCCAGAAAAGGGCAGCATTTCCCATGTTTCCATGTGTAACGTCCGTGATGGCTGCTGTAAACATCATGGAACGTTTCCCTGCCCCTCCTCTGACATAGGTAGCAAAATCTCTGCTTTTCATCTTTCAAAGCCCTGCAGAAATGTTTAGGGTCGTGTATCCTGCCATTGTTCTGGGCTGGGCATCCCACTGAAATGCCTGGGAGAAATGAGTTCAGGATATGGATCTATCTCTGGTCCATCTCTGCTGCAGCCCCAGGAACATCCACATTTTACGGATGGCAAGGCAGAGATGGCTCCTGATAGACTGGAGGCAACTGGTCATTCCCAGCCCTTTGGAAAACAACAGGAGGAGAGGCCAAAAAAATCAGCAAAAGCTCTCAAAAAACCTCAACCAAGCCCCTCTTGGGCTTTTCTGTGTGACAGAAGTGATGTTCCCAATGGGAATTTTAATACCTGGAGCATCAGGGTGGCTCTGGGAGCCTTTAATCCCACTGGTTCTCCTGTTCTAGAATTTTCCATCAAGGTAGCCAGCACCTTGGTATGCCAAGGGATAAACCACAGCTCCTGTTTCTTTGGAGACAAGGCACCAAAGAGAATTTTTTTCCCAGATTTTTCCCAGAATTTTGCTTCAGGAACATCCAGATTTTACGGATGGCAAGGCAGAGGTGGCTCCTGATAGACTGGAGGCAACTGGTCATTCCCAGCCCTTTGGAAAACAACGGGAGGAGAGGCCAAAAACTCAGCAAACGTTCTAAAAATCCACCAATCGAGCCCCTCTTGGGCTTTTCTGTGTGACACAACTGATGTTCCCAATGGGAATTTTAATACCTGGAGCATCAGGGTGGCTCTGGGAGCCTTTAATCCCACTGGTTCTAGAATTTTCCATCAAGGTAGCCAGCACCTTGGTATGCCAAGGGATAAACCACAGCTCCTGTTTCTTTGGAGACAAGGCACGAAGGAGAATTTTTTCCCAGAATTTTGCCCCAGGAACATCCACATTTTGCAGAATGGGAAGGCAGAGGTGGCTCCTGATAGACCAGAAGCAACTGGTCATTCCCAGCCATTTGGAAAACAATGGGAAGAGAGGCCAAAAACTCAGCAAACGTTCTAAAAATCCTCCAATCAAGCCCCTCTTGGGCTTTTCTGTGTGACAGAAGTGATGTTTCCAACAGGGAGCATCAGGAGGGCTCTGGGAGCCTTTAATCCCACTGGTCCTCCTGCTCCAGAACTTTCCATCACAGTACCCAGCACCTGCCAGGGACAAGCCACAGCTCCTGCTTCTTTGGAGACAAGGCACCAAAGAGAATTTTTTTCCCAGATTTTTCCAAGAATTTTGCTCCAGGAACATCCAGATTTTACGGATGGGAAGGCAGAGATGGCTCCTGATAGACCGGAGGCAATTGGTCATTCCCAGCCCTTTGGAAAACAACGGGAGGAGAGGCCAAAAAAATCAGCAGAAGCTCTCAAAAAACCTCAACCAAGCCCCTCTTGGGCTTTTCTGTGTGACACAACTGATGTTCCAAACATTTTGTCTACCAGGGGATGCCTGGAACCTTTAATCCCAGTGGTCCTCCTGTTCCAGAACTTTCCAGCACATGCCAGGAACAAACCACAGCTCCTGCTCTGGGAGACAAGACATGAAACACAAATTGTTCCCCAAATGTGCCACCTCCAGAGGTGTCCAAGTCACACAAATGTGTTATCATCCACTCATCCCACACTTTGAGCCAAGCCAGGTTTACCTTTCCTTAAAGAACAAACGCACAGGGCGGTTAAATGGGATCAAAAAAAGGCCAGGGGGAGAAGGGAAACGTTCACGTGGTGAAAGCTGCCACATTTGTAAGCATTACCAAATCCATGGCTACCACTCCTTCAGATTTCAGAGTGAATAATTGCTCGGACAAGAGCCATGCTTGTGCTTTTTCCAGAGGGGATCTCGTGTTTTCCGAGGGTTTCCAGGCACCTGCACTGCTCATTTCCATCCCTCTGGAGGAGGCAGTGCCTGGAGCTGCTGCTCTGCAGGGACTTCTCTTCACCCCCACGCAATTGCTGCAGCAAGTTCTGCTCCAAATGAACTCCTGGTACCCCAAAGTCCCTGCAAAACTTTCCAGGCCGTGTCATCCTGCTTTCCCAGGTGTGTTTGCTTATTTTTGCAGTAATTAGCCTGAAGCTGAGCCGAGCCACAGAGCTGCACTTTCTGTGCCATTGCAGGGCTTTTGAGTCTTGCTGCTTTAAATAAAGGAAGGTCTGTGCTCAGGCTCATGTTCTCACTGCTGAAGCCAAGTGGCACTGCCAGTGTCCCCACATCCCTTCCCATGATTTAAAAAAAACCACCCGAGGTGGTTTGACCTCTGGAATTGCCATTTGCTCTCTGGTTGCTCGTTCCAGAGGTCTCTGAGGTCACCTGGAGAAGCGTCTGAGGAAAGGAAATCCCTACTGATGGCACAGTGACCCCCTCAGTGAAATTTACCAAAGGATCTGCAGCTCCCCTGCAAAAATTTAGTTCAAGACTGGACTTGGAATATTTATCAGAAGTTGGATGAAGCAGAGCAACCTCTGATTCATGGAATGGTTGGGGTTGGAAGGGACCTCAAAGCTCATCTCATCCCATCCCTGCTATGGCAGGGACACCTTCCACCATCCCAGGCTGCTCCAAGCTCCATCCAGCCTGGCCTTGGGCATTGCCAGGGATCCAGGGGCAGCCCCAGCTTCTCTGGGCACCCTGTGAGAATGGGAATTTGGATATTGAGTCAGAAGCTCAATAAGATTTATTCCTTCTGTTGTCTTTTATTAATAATAAAGCCACAGGATCATTTAGATTGGAAAACCCTCCCCTGGGATCATCCAGTCCAACCACTGATATTAATATTCTGGTTTGAATTCCTTACTGGATTCTGACAGGGAAAGTTACTTAAGAAAACAAGGCAGCCCCGTGCCTTTCCTCACTCGTGGAGGCAATCTGAGAATTTCTGGGAATAACATCAGCTTCCAGCTGCAGAGCTGCACTGGGGGCACCTCCTGCTCCTCTGGGGGCTCCTCTCATCCACCTGTTTGATCCCTGAGGATGACTCCTTGTGGCCAAGATTCCTTGGCAGGGATAAATCCTCCAGGAGCATCCCAGCACTGCCTTTTCCTGCACAGCATCAGGCTGGAGTTATGCTTGGAAAGGGAACAGATGTTCAGGTGTGGCCTCCCAAAAGCATTGCAGAAATCAAAGTCCCCTTCCAAAAGTGACAAGAGCTGTTGTTTGATCCCCTGAGGTCCACAGATCCCAAATATTTTGAGGGAGAAATCAGGCACCCACTGATTCTTATGGATCTCAGCCTTTACACCTGCTAAGAACTTGGTGCTAAACTCATCCCTTGGCATCCCAAATACAGGTTAAGTCTCCAAGGTTTTCTGGAAATCTGGATAATCTGAGAGCATCCTGTGTCAGGTGCCTGTATCCATGGGTTACTCCATGCTTTTCCATGCCAGGTGTTCCCATCTGTCCCACCTGGGCACGGAAAAGGTTTGATGCAGAAGTGCTCCATAAAGGAATTTCACCTGGTGTGAAGATGGGATAAAAGGGATGTTCCCCCTCACAGGTCCGGATGGCAGAAGGGGAAAATGAAAACAAAATCAATCCATTTTTAAAGAGATTTTTAAAAAGTCATTAATAAAGGAAAAAAGCCCCAAGCTTTTTAGCCCCCACCTGGTGGGGAAAGGCTCCGAGCCGGCCCTACCTGGGCGGGTTCGAGGCCAAATTTTGGGAAAGCCGCGGGCCGGCGGTCCCTGCTCGCGGCCGCCAGGTGGCGCTGCCGCCAAAGGAACGGCACCGCCCCCCCAGCCCCGGGAGCCTCCGGATCCCACCGGGATCATCGGATCCCACCGGGAGCTTCCGAACCCACCGGGATCATCCGAAACCAGCGGGAGCCTCTGAATCCCACCGGGATCATCCGAAACCAGCGGGATCATCCGAAACCAGCGGGGTCATCCGAAACCAGCGGATCATCCGAACCCACCGGGGTCATCCGGATCCCACCGGGATCATCCGAAACCAGCGGGATCATCCAGATCCCACCGGGATCATCCGAAACCAGCGGGATCATCCGAAACCAGCGGGACCTTCCGAACCCACCGGGAGCTTCCAAACCCACCGGGAGCCTCTGAATCCCACCGGGATCATCCGAACCCACCGGGATCATCCGAACCCACCGGGACCTTCCGAACCCACCGGGGTCATCCGAACCCACCGGGATCATCCGAACCCACCGGGAGCTTCCGAACCCACCGGGATCATCCGGATCCCACCGGGACCATCCGAACCCACCGGGACCTTCCGAACCCACTGGGAGCCTCCAGATCCCACCAGAAGCTTCCGGATCCCACCGGGATCATCCAACACCCCCGGCCGGGATCCTCCGAACGCACCAGGAGCCTCTGAATCCCACTGGGATCATCCGAACCCACCAGGATCATCCAAACCCACCGGGAGCCTCTGAATCCCACCAGGATCTTCCAAACCCACTGGGATCATCCAACACCCCCAGGATCCTCCAGATCCCACCGGGATCATCTGAATCCCACTGGGATCTTCCAGATCTCACTGGGAGCCTCCAAATCCCACTGGGATAATCCAAACTCAGTGGGATCATCCAACATCCCCAGGATCCTCTGAATCCCACTGGGATCATCCAAATCCACCGGGATTGAGATCCCACTGGGATTGTCCAACACCACTGGCATCATCCACATCCCCCCAGGATCATCCAAACATAGCAGGGTCTTCCAAACCCACTGGGATCACCCAACACCCCTGGGATCATCCAAAGCCCCCAGGATCATCCAAATCCCATCCCACCAGGATCATCCAGCATCCCTGGCATCATTCAACAGCTCCAGGATCATCCAAATCCCACCAGGATCTTCCAAACCCCCCAGGACCCTCCAGAATCCCCAGGATCCTCCAAACCCCCCAGGATCCTCCAGCCACCCAGGATCCCTGAGAGACCCCTCGCCACCATCCCCCCCCCCCCCCCCAATGCTGCCTCCCAAAAACGGCCGCAGATCATCCCAACGGACCCTCCCAAAAATGTGTGCCCCCCACAGGGGACCCAGCCCCACATCCCCTCTCCCAGGCCTCCCTTGGGATCTCTGCACTATCCCGTGCTCCCTCCAGCTCTGTCCCCACGTGGCGCTCACAAACACGAGCCCACGAGCAGGTGACAGTGGCAGACACAGCTCCAGCTCCACGGTGGCCTTGTAGGGATGAGGGAAACATCCTGGGAGGAGCAGAGGGAAGCATTTTGCCACCAAAATCCCTGCACAAGGCCTGGGGACACCAATGTCCCCTGATCCAGAGGGGACAACCTGCCTGGAGACACCAGGCCCTGCTTCTCATCACGCTCCAGAATTTCACCCCTGTAGAAAATTCCTGGGCAATTCCATCCCTGTAGAAAGTTCCTGGGCCTGCACAGGGCATCAGCCATGAGAAGCTGTTTGCTGAAGTAGAAATGCCAAAACCCCGAAAGAAAAGGAGTTGTATTCCCTAAGGACTGGGATGTGAGGGATGAGGAGCAGGGAGCAGCTCGCTGGTGCTGAGCACAGCCAGACCTGAGCCTTTCCAGCAGCAAATCCCACGTTTCTGAGCGAGCCCTGCCTCACTGCTCTCCCAGGGCTCCCACGGCATTTCTGGGCACGTTTATCCCTCCTCAAGCAGATTGGGGTTTGCCATCCCCTGGGACTGAAAATACTGGGGAAAAACCCCGTTGGGCTTTTGCATATGGAGAGCTGGGGGGGTTTGCAGGACCTGGGGGGGTTTGCAGGAGCTGGGGGAGTTTCAGGAGCTGGGGGGTTTTGCAGGACCTGGGGGGGTTTGCAGGATCTGGGGGGGTTTGCAGGAGTTGGGGGGTGCAGGAGTTGGGGGGGATTTGCAGGAGCTGGGGGGGTTTGCAGGAGCTGGGGGTTTGCAGGAGCTGGGGGGGTTTTGCAGGACCTGGGGGGGTTTTGCAGGAGTTGGGGGGGTTTGCAGGAGTTGGGGAGGATTTGCAGGATCTGGGGGGGTTTGCAGGAGTTGGGGGGGTTTGCAGGAGCTGGGGGGGTTTTGCAGGAGTTGGGGGGGTTTGCAGGAGTTGGGGAGGATTTGCAGGATCTGGGGGGGGTTTGCAGGAGTTGGGGGGGTTTTGCAGGACCTGGGGGGGTTTTCAGGAGTTGGGGGGGTTTGCAGGACCTGGGGGGGTTTGCAGGAGTTGGGGGGGTTTGCAGGAGCTGGGGGGGTTTGCAGGACCTGGGGGGGTTTGCAGGACCTGGGGGGTTTGCAGGAGTTGGGGGGGTTTGCAGGATCTGGGGGGGTTTGCAGGACCTGGGGGGGGTTTGCAGGGGTTGGGGGTTTGCAGGAGCTGGGGGTTTGCAGGAGCTGGGGGTTTGCAGGAGCTGGGGGTTTGCAGGAGCTGGGGGTTTTGGTCTCTCCTGGCTGCTGGAGGGCTCTGGGATGGAGAGCTCCTGTTTAGACTGCGCTCACTGGCTTGAGGAATATGTGGCGTCCCCGGAATGCAGCGGCTCTGTTTTTCCAGGTTTGGAAAGCCACGGGAGGGAGAGGAATGAATCACACCAGGCTTCGGTGGGGAGCAGACACGGAACCCCTGCGAGCTGGGCCCGAGCCTCGCAAGGTGCTGCCTGCCCTTCCCCGCCTCCAGCAGCACCAAATGCCAAGGAGGATCCCAAATCAATCCGAAGGGATGAAAACAAACCTTGGGAGTGACAGTCGGATTTCAAGGAGCTGAGCTCCTAACCCTGGACCATTATTGAAGCCACACCTCGTACAGGTATTTGCTTCAGGAGCAAAAAAACCCTCTGTGTTCAGCTTGTACCTAAAAGGATGGAGACAACGCGCTCGCCTCCAACAGGGATGGGAAAAGATCAGCCCAGAAAAGCATAAAAATGGGGAAAACCAATAATGCTGCAGGCATATTGCTGCTGGCTTAAAGAGATCTAAACAGAGATTTTAAAAAAACCCAAAAGCATTAACAAATTTTTTTAAAGAACACCCAAAACCCCACAACGCTCCTCAAAAAAAACCCCCGCAAAACAACAATAAAAACCCCCGCTCTGAAAAGGCCTCCCCCAACTCTAATAAAGCTTTGCCTTAATTACAATAATATTATACATTTCTCCCTTGTTACAGCAAACTTGGATTTTAATTAAGCTGATTCCACAGAGCTGGGCTAATTAGTGTGCACTGATTAAATTTCCCTCTATAAAGGCAGAAATCCACAACCACATCATCAGATTAATTCGCCCGCATCTCTTTTTTACGGGCGTTGATATTGAATATTGATAGAGACAGATTGGCCCACGAATTAAAGCAAAAATATCTCCATACTGGAAGATCCTGAATTTGCCCAAATCCCCCCAAATTTCGCAGGAAAATGCCAATATTTAAATGCAGATTCATCATTGCCCCATGCACGACGGAGATGGTGCAGTTGATCTGCTTTATTTTTATTCCTGCTTATTAATTCCTAATAATTTGGGTAAATTTCCTTCAATTTTATGAATTTTTATTTCTTTTTTCACACGGGAAGTTTCCTGACTTCTCAGAAAATTCCCGGGATGGAAGAGGAGGAAAAAAAGGAGTTAGAAAATTCCTGGGATGGAGGAAGAGGAAAAAGGAGCCGCGGGCTCCATCCCGGCAGCCTCACGCCTGGAATTCGAGGCAGAGTCAAAGAGCTGTCAAGAGCCTTTAGCCTTGAGGGAAAAAAATGGATTAATCCTAATAATAAAAAGCTAAAAATAAAAAGCTCCGCCGCTTTTCCTCCTTCTGCGTTTCAATATCCTCAACTGAAATATTTCCCGCCAGGGAAATTGGCCACCAGGACTCCGCAAAGGTGAAAAAAACCCTAAAAATTCGGTTTTGAGTCTGTGCCGGGAAGGGGAATTATTGCCCGAGGGTTTGCAGGGCCGGACTCCTCATTAATTAAGCTTAATTACACCGCATGCTCGTTTATTTGCTGCTCATACAATCGTGAAGCCCATGTACAAATAACATACAGGTTTTATTTCGGGACTTTTTTTTTTTTTTTTCCTTTAGGGACAAAACGTACACAAAAAAAAAAAAAAGGCGAAAAAAAAATCAAAAAAACAAACCCACATAATTACAATTTTATACAGTGCAGAAAGAATTAAAATAGGTGTCACCGAACTGTACAACGTCAGGGTGGAAAAAAAAAAATAGAGAGGGGAGGGAGGGGAATAATCCTTCATTATATATATATTTCTATAAAAACATATGGAGGATTGTCTTTACACAGAGACCACGGTCGCTTGCAAATTTACAAAGGTTAACTAAAAAAACCCAAACCTATATGGCAAATATTGCCAACAGAGATTCCCCGATTTAATACTGATCAACTGAGACTATTCGTGTCTCGATTATTAGCAACAACAACAACAACAACAACAAAAAAAAAGAATTGTAGAATAAATAACAGGATGAGCATGGCTGTCTCTTTCCAAAGTGCCTTGTTCTCTCTGCATAGGGTCTGATCCTGCAGTCTTTATGCAGGCAAAAAAACCACAATTAATAGTTCCAAAAAATCCCTCTGAGAGATTTTTTTGCCTGCTGGGTGTTGGCCGGCAAAAAAAAAAAAAAAAATTAAAAAAAAAAAAAAAAAGGAAGGAAAAAAAATTTTAAAAAGTATTTTTCCGGGCTCGAAGTGAGACGGCACCGAGGGGATTTGAGTTCGGGGTCTTTTCCAGTCCCCTCAGCCCGAGCCGGTGGCATCGCTCACTGCCAACTCCCCAAACTGAGTTTGCAATTTCATTTTTTGGTTGGTTTTGTTTTTTTTTTTTTAAGAAGCATCAAAACCTCATTCGGCAAAGCCTCACCCCAAACTCGCAGTCGGGGCTTTCGGGACGGACGCGGGGGCTGCTTTTTGCTTTCTCCTCCATCCCTCCCCGAGCAGAAGAAGGCACAAGACGCTGCGGGCTCGCACCCCCGGCCGATGCTCAGCTCGCTCCCGGGGCCGCACTCCGCGCTGCCGCCGCTTCCCGGAGCTCCGGGCCGTTCCTGCTGCCCAAAGCCAGGCTGGCACATGGCTCATCCCCCCTGGCACCCCGAGCGTCCTGGGGGATGCTCAGCGCCCGGCTCCGGCCTGGCCGGCCCCAGCACCGGGGTTTTTCCGCCCCGGCTCACATAACGCACGGCTTGATGTCCTGGTATGTCACTTGTTGGTGGTAATAGGAGCCGCTGCCCGCTGAATGCATGGAGGAGGAGGCCATGGCGTTGAAAGAGAAGACGAATTCTTTTCTGTCGCACATGCTCGGAGACTGCGAGTGATACCGCGGGATGCCTGCGGGACGGGGGGAGAGATGGTCAGCACCGCCAAGAGATTCAGCAGGGGAGGGTGAGCGCGGGGGAGGGAGAAAAACGCCATGGGGTTGAAGAAAAAAAAAAAAAAATCCCAACAACCCAACCCGCCCGCACGCCGCGGTCCGAGCGCGGATTTGGGGGTGTTTGGGCACATCGGGGCTCCGCGGGTGCGGGCAGGTGCGGCAGAGAAAGCCCCGCGGCCCCGGCACGGCGATTCCCTGCCCGGCATGAGGGCACTGCAAGGAGTAGGGATTTGCGTTGGGTTTAGGGGTTTTTGGTTTTGTTTCAACACTTAGATTTTTTTTTTTTTTTTTTTTTTTCGCCCCGGCTGCTTCTCCCATCGCCTCGGCCCGTGCGGGAAATCCGCCGGGTGCGGAGCGGGGCAGCTCCCGTTCGTGCCGGGAGCGGCGGCGGGGACCGGGAGGAGGCCGGGGCCGAGAGCCGGCGGCAGCGGGGCTGCTCCTGCCGCCCCTTCCGCCACCTCGGCATGGAAAAGCGCCCCGGGAATTGGGGATGCGCTGGGCATGGGCCGCCCTGCCCCGGAGCGCTCCCGCCGCTCCTTCGGGCGATAATCAGAGCGTTTGGTGAAGGCCGCGCACGGGCCCGGCGGCTCCGCGGGGAGGATTCCCAGCTCCCTTTTCCAAAAGCCCTGGATGCGCTGAGCTCCGGGAAGTGCCCCGGGGCCGGAGGGTGCCCGTGGTGGGCACTGCCCCGGCCCGGCCGGGACGGGGGCTCTGCCCGGCTTCTGCAGCTCTGACGCTTTTTCCCCGCTTCGCTTTGTGTTTTTGACCCATCTGCTGTCCGCTTCACAGCCCTTCCTGTCAGGCACGTCCCGCTGCCCCGAAGGCCCGGGGTGATGGGCAGGGACCCCCAAATCTGCCCCATCACCCGCCCGTGGCCCCGGGGTTCCCCCGTGCCACGAGACCCCACAGCCACCGCCCCACGAGGGGAATTTGGGCAGCAAAGCGAAACCCAGCGCTGGCCTCGTCCCTTCCGAGGCCTCTCCCCGGCCAAACACCGTCTCCGTTCCAAGACTCGGGGCAAATGTAGCCCCGACAGCTCCAGGGACGAGACCGAGCCGGGGTTTTGGGGCGCGGGAGGATTTGGAGGGTCGGGGCCGCCGGCTTCGGCTTGGGCGACGGATGGAGGGAGGCGATGGGCCTGGAAAACACGGCCCTGAGATGTGTGAAAAGCACAGCTGATGGCGGGGAAGGGGCCGGGGTGGCATGGGGTGGGATGGCGCGGGTGGCGGACCACCCGATGGGGAATTCCTCCCTTTTCCCTCCAAGTGCCGATGGAGGTGGGAGAGCCCAAGGGTGCGTTCCCGGCCTCTCCTTCCCGCAGCTCCCCGCTGCCTGAGCCCACCGGCCTTAGGCCCGGGGCGGCCCTGGACGTGAAGCAGCGGCCGGGAAGAGCGGAGCCCCGGCCCGGGAGAGCCCCGACGGGCGCCCGGCTGCCTCAGGGAAAGGAGGCGAGCAGCGAGGGCAAGGCAGCTTCCCCTCGGGACCTGCATTAAAACCGCCCCCGAAGCGGGATCCCGGCCGGCAGCGGCACCGCCGGGATCCACTCGGGGCCCGCAGCCCAGGCCGACCCCCGCGGCCGCGGATGCGCCCCACGCGCGGCCGCGCCTTACCTTGGAGGTCGGCGGTGTTGTGGCTGTTCTGGTGCAGGTAGGGCTGGTCGAGGGAGTGCGTGGAGAGGCTGGAGGAGAGCGGGTTGGCCGTGGGGTTGCAGGGCGAGAGGGGCTGCTGCTTGATGTAGGACGCGCCGCTGTTGAGGGCCGCCGAGGCGCTGGGCGCCCACGCCGAGGCCGAGCTGGAGTAAACCGAGTGCGGCTCCATCACGCCGCCGGCGGGGAGCAACGGGGACGCGGGCACGGAGCTGTCGTGGTGCGGGTATTCCCCGGCCGAGGAGCCGGTGCAGCCGCCCATGTAGGTGTGCCCACCGTTGGCGGGCAGGTGGGGCACGGAGTGTCCCGCCAGGCCCATCCCCTCCACGTTGCTGGACAAATGCCCGTTCATCATCCCCAAGCCCCCTTCGAGGGAGAGGCTGTTGGGGGGGCAGGAGAGCCCGCCGGCCGAGCCCTGGAAGCCGTAGCTGTCGGGGAGGTGGTTGAAGCTGAGCCCGTTCATCATGCTGTACATGGGCTTCAGCGCCTGGCATTTCCTCCGGAACCCGCGGGGCCGGCGGCGGAACGAGCCCTCCTCGAACATGAACTCGCTGGCCGGGTCGATGGTCCAGTAGTGGCCCTTGCCCGGGCGTCCCAAGCCCTTGGGCAGCTTGATGAAGCACTCGTTGAGCGAGAGGTTGTGGCGCACCGAGTTTTTCCAGCCCTGGTAGGAGCCTCGGAAGAAAGGGAAGCGGCTCTGCAAGAACTGGTAGATCTCGCTGAGGGTCAGGCGTTTGGAGGGAGAGCTCTGGATAGCCATGACGATGAGGGCGATGTAGGAATAAGGCGGCTTCTCCGGCCGCCGGATCCCCGCGTTCGTCTTCTTCGCCTTGGGGCCGCCGCTGCCCGGGGCCCCGCCGCTGCCCGGGGCGCTGCCGGCCGCGCCGCCGGTCCCCGCGGAGGCGGCGTCCATGGCCGAGCTCTGCGGCTGCTTCTCAGCCACGGAGGACATGGGGCCGTAGCTGCTCTGCACCGGAGGAGGAGGGGGCTGAGAGGACAGAGCCTGCTGCGCTTCTGCAGTCATCTACGGCCAGGTCCGCGGCGGCCAGCCCCAGCCCCGGCCCTCCTCCGCCGCCCCCCCAGCGCCCCCGCAAAAGGCCACGCTGCTGGGGGCTCGCCGCCACTCACCCACCACCCTCCCTCCGGCGTCCTCCCGGCCCCCCGGCGGGTTCGCTTTCCACCGGGAGACTTCACCCCTCCGTGGATAAACAAATGGAAAGGACGACACCCCCCCACCCCCCCCCCCTTTGCCTCCTCCTCCCACTTTATCCCTAAATCCGAGCGCGGCTGCAGAAGGCGAGCGAGAGGCGGAGGGTCGGGGGGGGGGGGGGGGGCCGCAGGGAGGCGGGATGGGGGGGCGGGTGGAAGCGAGCTGAGCTCGGCTGCTGCGAGAGAGGAGCCGGGGCCGCCGCCTGCGCCTGCCCCGCTGCCCCTCGCCGGGCCGGGCTCCCGGGGCCGCCGCCGTCCCCTCCGGAGGCTTTAGCTGGGCTGGCGCTGCCGCTGCTGCGGGGAGCTGCTTCCCATCGCGGTGGCTGTCGAGTCTGCCCCCGGCCCCGCCGCTCGCCTTCTACTTTATCTCTCGCAGCGGCGTCTGCCGCTCCTTGACAGACGTAAGCGCGGAGCGGAGATCCCCGCCCCGAGCCGCTCCCCCCCCGCCCTCCCGGGCGGCCCCTCCGCCGCCCCGTGCCGGCCCCCTCCGCCGCCGCTCCCCGCTGGTGGGCAGCTTTTAAAGAGCCCTTTCCACGCCGCCCTGCCCCACCCGGGGGGGCTGCACGCCGCGCCCCTGCCCGCCGCGGAGGGCACCGCGCGTGTATCTCTGCGTGTGTGTGTGTGTGTGATTTATGCCACGCGTGACCGCGACGCGCCGTGCGGCTCCTCCGCCCCCTCCCTGCGCCCCTTCCCAGCCCGGGAAAAGCACGGCACGGGCCCCACGCGGGCCGGGGCAGGGCCTGCGGGCAGCGCGGAGGCTCCGCGCGTGGCGTGGGGCAGCGGCGGCGCTGCCCGGCCGCCGGCTCCGCGCTGCGCGCAGCTTCACCCACTTCAAACCCCCTCTTCGTGCGCTCTTTTTAAGCTCGGCGGGCCCGGGCAGGATGTTTATACTGCGCAATGTAAACACGGGCTCGGGGGTGCTTTAATAAAAAGAAATCGGCGAAAAACTCCCGCTGCCTCGCGAAATGCCCTTTTCTGCCTCCGCCGCCGCTCCGGGGCCGGGAACGGGCTTCGGACCCCTCGCCTGCTCCGAAGCTGCTTTAGGGATGAGGGTGGGTTGGTTTGTTTGGGGTTGTTTGAGGCTTTTTGGTGGGGGATGTGTATAAATCTGTGCTGGAGTTCCGCGGCTCCGTGCCCGGAGTTTGACGCTCAGCTCCGGCGGGGCCACGGGCACACGCGGCGGGTGGGGGGAAGGAGAATAGAAAGCCAGAGGGGCAGAGACCCCCTTTGCTCCCTCCCTCTCCCCCAAAAGCCACCTCTTTTGAGCACCGTGCCACCGGCAGAGCTGTCACTCGAGGTAAGTCGCTTGAAACCTTTGTCACCTTCTCGCGGCCCGCGCGTGGAAATCTGCGCGGTGCGGGGGGGGGGTGGGATTGTGGGTGGGCACGGGGGAAGGAGCCTGGGCTCTCAGGGCTGCCGATGTGCCGGCTGCTGCCGCCTGATCCCTCCCGACACTGGGGAAAAGAAAAGAGAAAGGAAAAAGGGGAAAAAATCCAGCCCGTCCCCCCGCACCCCGTTGCAGGCCTCGCCGCAGGGCTGTGGGTGCATCCCTGTGCAAAGAGAGAGAGGGGACACCCCCCTCGCCAAGCCCCCCGTCTTCCAGCTTCGCTTCTCAAGGTTTTAATGATAATTTAATACCTTTTAAAGGGAAGATAGGCACCGATCGGGTTTCCAAACTCCTTCCGCGTTATTGGCGAGCAGTTGTGAGCAGCCTCCGGGGCGCCTGTCACATCTGTGGTACCACCAAGAGGAATTTCACATCAGGGTTTTCTTTTTTTTTTTTTTTTTTTTTTACCTTTCTATCCTCCCCCCTCCTCTCTTCCCCCCCCCCCCCCTTTTCAATAAAAAGAAAAAAATCATCCTGCAGACAGCACCGGCCCTCCCGTTCTCGCTGCAAACGGGCCCGGGACAGGCACGGGAGAGCCCTGGGCAAGCCCAGGTAGGCAGGGAGGGGGTGGGAGGAGGTTGGGACAGTTATTTCGGGAGCTTTTCCCCGGAGGAGGAGGAGAACGAGCAGCTCCGGCTGCCCCGGGAGGCAGCGGCCGCTGCTCCCTCGGCGCGGAGCAGAACGTGGCGCAGGGTGGCTGCTCAGGAAGCGGGGAAAGCACCCCAAAAATCGCTTTTATTTCGGGAAGCAATCACCTTCCCCGGGGCTTTCATCCCCGAGGAGGCTGGTGCAGAATATTCCCTCTGTTTCTCGCTCTATTTCTTTTTATTTTTGCTGTGGGAGCGCATCTCTGACCCTGAGCTTTGCTCCGCATCGAATGTTTCCCCCCCGGCTCGCGAAAAGGGTGGATTCCTTTGCTTTCTATCCCTCTGCGACCGAATCTCCCCGATCTGGCCCCAAAACACCCGGGGATGGAGCTCTAAACACAGCACAAAGCACCCGTGGAAAAATCCCGTTCAAAGCGTTCGCCACCGGCAGCGTTTCCACGAGGAAATAAAATATCTCCGAGTTAAAAAAAAAAAAACCAAAATCTCAGTGGAAATCAAACTATTTCCCGTCAAAGAAAATCAGTCCCTTCACGAGTGCCATTTCCCCTTCTCGCAATATCTTTTAGGAGGGGGAAGATTTGGTTTCCGATGCATTTATTACAGCTAGCAAAAGTGAAAAATGGGAATATATCGCTCCGGGTCCTATAGGCCTCGTCTTGGGAACAGCAGAAATGTTGGGGGGTTTTAATCCGAGCGTACGAGTTGGGGAAAGGAGAGTTTTGGGGAGGAAAAGCCTGGTGTACGAGGAGGAAGAGGAGGATGGTGTGGGGGAAAACGGGACTCGCTTTTGGTGTTGTCTGCTCGTGATTTGGGTGGGTTACTCGGGTCCTCGCCAGCCCCCGACGGGCAGAGATGAAAAGAAGGGAGAAAGAGAAGAAATGACAAAAATTAAATTATCATCTGGCGCAATTAGCCTCTCCCACCCCGCTCGGAGCCCGCTTTCCCGGCCCCGGCCCCGCTGCGCTTCCCACCCGGCTCCTTCCCAAACCCGCTCCCCTTCCCTCCCCCTGCCCGAAACTCGGGCCGTGTTTTGTGTAAAAATAGACAAATCCGAGCTTTCTTCCTTTTCCTGCGCCGAAGGTATTTTTCCTAGCTAATTGCTTAAGTGAAGTCAACTCGGCGAGCAGGCCGGGTGTAACCCGAGGATGGAAATGTATATAATGTGTATAGGTGGCATTGTTAGAGGCGGGCTGGGTGCTGCTCCGACAGGGGCCGGGGTGTTCCTGCGAGCCAGGACCACCCAGGGCGAGGGGAGTGACCGCCCCGTGTCCCCCTCCCCGCTGTCCTGCTTTGCATTAACACCACCCGCGGGACCCCCCCGGTTCCTCAGCACCAGCCTTTTCCCCTCGGCTGCTTTGGGGTTTTTTTTTTTTTGGTTTTTTTTTTTTTTTTTTTTTCAGTCGCCGCCATCCCCGTGGCCGCTGGCCCCAAATCCGCGGCGAATTGATCCCTAAATGTTTATTTAAAGGCGAGGGGGTGCGTTCGAGCGAGAGGGTCGAGGATGGAGGGAGGAGAGCTGGGGGAAGGTGGAAGCACCGAGGGAGAGATGTTTTTAGGGAGACGCACGCACACCCCAAACTTCTTTTGGGGATCCAGCACACGACAACTCTTTGCCCCACGCGTGGGACCTTTCCCAGTCCCAGCTTGGCCTCTCGCATTCCTGGAGGCAAAGCCCGGTCTCCAGGACCGAACGGGACCTGGAGAAGATTTTGGGAGAGCAGAAGCCGAAATTGGGAGCGCAGCAGAGCTGCCCAAATGTCTGAGGCGGCTGCGGGGAGGTGCGGGCTGGCTGTCACCGCCGTGCCTCAGGCAGAGGTTCAGGTTTTGGTCAGAAAGGGGAAAAAAAAAAAAAAAAAAAAAAAAAAAAAAGGAAAACCTTAATCTCCCCCTTTTTGTGTCTCTTTTCCCCCCTCTGCCCTTCCCGAGTCTCCCCCCCGCCCTTCAAGCCCAGATTTTCCATGACGTCCTTCGATGAAATATTGCAGCACAGGAATTTACAGCCTTCTTCAGCTCGGGATTTTTTTTTTTTTTTTTTTTTTTTTTTTTTTTTTTTTTTTTTTTTTTTTTTTGCTGTGGAGTTTTCTGGCAGGACCCGGTCCCTGCAATACAAATCGGTTCCAGCGATAATAAGCTCCGAGCGCTGCCACTCAGACACAATCGCTTCCCACAGAGATCTTCCAAATATCTCCGGGTATTTATATCCCCGCTCAGGGACGGATAGCTAGAATGCTTTCCCGGGGGGATGCTTTTGGGCTGGCTGGGATTCAGCCCCGAAGAATTTGGTACCAAGAGAAACAGCGGGGTTGAGCCAGAGCAGGTCTGGGACCCGGCAAGTGATGCTCCCACACCCCACAAAATCGCCCTTAAAGGCAGCTCGAATTGTAAATCCAGGTGTAAATCCAGGTGTAAATCCAGGAGTAAATCCGTTCCTGAGACATTCAGGCTTTCCTGGACGAGGTTTCTTCCCTGGGGGCCCGGGGCTGGGGATGCTCCCAAAGCAAACAGAACCCTTGGGGTGGGATATCCCCTCTCCTAATAACTTGGCATAGCGGTGGCATCCAAGCAAAATTCCTAGCCACTTTCAGCTTTTCCAGCACCAAATCCCGTCAGGATAGAGATAAAATTGTGCTGGAGAAACCTTTCGATTCGCTGCTGAGCTTTTTGTCATCGGGAACCACCTCCAGTCCCCGGCGACTCCCGATGCCAAAAGCCCGGCTGGGCCAAGCCGGGCCGGGGGTCTGCACCAAACGAGGAGGACGAGGGAATTCCAGGGGGTTCAGCCTCATTTCCAGCCTTATGGAACCTTTTTGTTGTTGTTTTCTTGGTTTTTTTGGGGTTTGGTGTTTGTTTGTTTGGTTTTTTTTTCCCCCTCCAAGTTTAAAGCAAAACCCTGTCGAAATCCCATCAATGTGTTGGTGCTGGAGGAAGGGGGAATTTTAGCGTCGGGCTGGCGAGGGTCACCAGCCCCATTTCAGGGTATCCCACAAAATCCGTCTGCACGGAGAGGTGGGAAAAATTCAAACGGAATAGCCCACATAAAGGAAGAACAGGTTATTTTCTTCCACGGCTGCCAAAAGCCGCAGGGACCGTCCATTATGGGGATAAATAATGGGCAAGGTGGCGGCGTGGATTGCTCCTAAACATCGCGGGGAGATGCGGAAAACAAACACGGCGGGTTTGGGGAAGGATCCGGCCTCCCTTTTCTAGGGGACAGCACCCTGGGGGTGAGGACAGCGCGATCTCGAAGAGGAAAAACCCGAGGGGAGGCTGGGGGGACCCACGCGAGTCCCGGCGTGCAGATCCTCTCTTGGAGGGAGAAAGGATTTTGTCCAACACGGTCTGACCCGGGAGCACCGAGCATCACCCGGCCCGGGGTGCCAGCACCTGGGCATTGCCCTGGGCAGGTGTCGGGGTCCCCAGGAGCCAGCACCCCTCGTGCCTTGTCACCTGCCAAGCGGGCAGAGCCACCCAGGCAGGACACGGCCGTGTCCCGCGGGGAGGGATGCTGAGGACAGGGATGTCCCTGGAGGTACCAGGCAGCAAAACCCCCGTGCGAGAAGGTTCCCGGTGCTGCAGAACCCCCTTGTTCGTGCCCACCGTGCCCAGGGACAGAGCACTCGCAAAAGCTGCTTTTAGTGTAGGGAAGCTCGGGGTATTCCTGCGGAGAAAGGAAAACCGCACAGGAGCGGGGCTGGGCTGCACAACGGCCTGCTAGGCTGCGGTTTTTAACCTGATTTCTACACTAAATCCCGCACAGAAACTCCGTGTCCCCCCCTTTGCCAGCCCAAAGCCGGGGTTCGGGACAGGCGCTCACAAACACCGCCAGAAATTCTCGCTGTAAACAACCGCAGTTGTGCAAAGATCTGGGGACGGTTTGCCTTGGAAGCTCTCCCGACAAAATCTGGTTTCCACCGCTAGAATTCCCAAATACTGATGTTGTGCATCAGCGGGTTCTGCGTGGTGCACGTTCGTGGACCCATCTACTTTGCAGCTGCCAGAGCAGAGAGTTAAAATGCACCAAAAACTGGTTTATCGTCTTTCCCACCTCCTGATAACAGAGCAGCTCCTCGTAAATCGATCCCTTTTGCACAACCAGCCCCTACTTCAATATTAAAAGCGACCTGGAGGGGCTTGAAAAAAATGTTCTGCGGGGAGTAAAAAGCTCGGCTGGGATTCTCGGGAAAGATGCGCTGTGGATACGTGAAATGCCCGAGCCAAGGTGGGAAAACTTTCCCCAGTACGAGTTGTTGTGCCCCGAAGTTAAACGATTTCTGCAGCAAAGGGATTGATTTTTATTTTGGGGAGAATCATCCTGGGAACAGGAAGGGAACGGGCGAATCCATGTGTCCATCTTCCCATTGGGAATATTTTGGGGCTTTTGGGGTAGATGTGCCAGAGGAATTGGGAAGAATTCTGAAGCCAGAGAGGAACTGGGAAGAATTTCTGTAAAAACACCCCAAAATAAAAAAAAAAAAAAAAAAAAAAAAAAAAAAACCACAAACAAACCGAAAGAACGATCCACTGAAAATAACAACAAAACACCCCCACCTCAAACAAAGAGAAACCGCACCAAAACTGGCCCAGAACTCACTAAAAATTCGAATAATGAACCCAGAAATGGTTTTGCTTTTCCCGTTCTCAGAATCGCTCGGGAAATTGCAAAACTCCCAGCGCGTTTTGCGCAGCACCCTCAGCTCCTCTCTCTCAATCTCCCTCAAATTCAGGTTGTTAAAATACACCGACTGATTTTGCATTAACCCTCTTTAAAATCGCGGAACGAAGGAATTTCTCCGGCTCCCTTTCTCCCGCAGATTTTGCGGGATTCCTGCGCGCAGAGATGCTGCCCGAGGGCTGAGGTTGCAGCATCAGAATTTTCCTTCCAGGATTATTCGTTTCTCCTCTGGAAACGATCGAATTTGACCACTTGGCTCAAAGCAGCGCGGGCTGAAGGAGTTTTCCCCCACTCGGAACCGCGGGGTGTCCCCCGTGTCCCCCCGCCCCACGCGTGGGGACACACGAGAGCGCGGCTGAGCCCTAAAACCGATGGAAATCTGCCCGAGTGGGAGCGGGGCCGGTGTCAGAACCCTCCCGGCTGAGCCTGAGAGATTGAGCCAAACACCACCGAGCTGGGAAAGGCGCGCTGGCACAGCAGGAAAGGGATTTTTCTGTCCATCGGGAAGAGGGTTTGGAGCTGAGCTGGAGCAGAGCCCTGGGTCTGGTTTGCCCCGCAGCCCCAGAAAGGAAAACAGAAATGTTTCCAAATACTGCAATAAATAAATGTACAGAGAGATTGTGCTGGAGGGGAGAGAGGATAAAAGAGAAAGAGAAAAACAGAGAACAGACGGAATGGGCAGAAGGAAGGAAAGAAGGAAAGAGGAAGAGCTTTGGGGGGAGAGAGAGAGAGAAAGAAGGAAGGAAAGAAAGAAAGAAGGAAAGAAGGAAAGAAGGAAAGAAAGAAGGAAAGAAGGAAAGAAGGAAAGAAGGAAAGAAAGAAGGAAAGAAAGAAGGAAAGAAAGAAGAAAGAAAGAGAGAAAGAAAGAGAGAAAGAAAGAGAGAAAGAAAGAAAGAAAGAAAGAAAGAAAGAAAGAAAGAAAGAAAGAAAGAAAGAAAGAGAAAGAAAGAGAGAAAGAAAGAGAGAAAGAAAGAAAGAAAGAAAGAAAGAAAGAAAGAAAGAAAGAAGAAAGAAAGAAAGAAAGAAAGAAAGAAAGAAAGAAAGAAAGAAAGAAAGAAAGAAAGAAGAAAGAAAGAAAGAAAGAAAGGAGGTAGAAAAATTATATAGAGAATGAGAGAATGAGAACTAGAAGGAATATAAGAGAGAAACTGAAAGAAATAAGAGAGAGAAAGAAATTGAGACAAATGAAAAGCAAGAGAGTGAGAAATAGAGAAAGGGTGAAAGATAAATGGAAGAACAGGGAAATGGAGATGCAAAAAAAGGAAACAAGGAATAAGAAAGAAATGAGGAGAAAGAAAAATAGAGGGAAAGGGGAAAAGCTGGAAGGAAAGAGAGAGAGCAAGAAAGAGAGAGAAAGAGAGAGAGAAAGAGAAAGAAAAGAAAGAAAGAAAGGAAAGAAAGGAAAGAAAGGAAGAAAGAAAGGAAAGAAGGAGAAAAGAAAGAAAGAAAGAAAGAAAGAAAGAAAGAAAGAAAGAAAGAAAGAAAAGAAAGAAAGAAAGAAAGAAAGAAAGAAAGAAAGAAAGAAAGAAGAAAGAAAGAAAGAAAGAAAAGAAAGAAAGAAAGAAAGAAAGAAGAAAGAAAGAAAGAAAGAAAGAAAGAAAGAAAGAAAGAAAGAAAATGAAAGGAAGCAAAAAAGCAAAAAAAGAGAAAGGAGAAAGGAAGGAAAAATAAAAGACGAAAGATTTAAAGAGAACGATTAAAAGAACAAGAGAAAAGACAAAAAGAAAGAAGTGCGACAAAGACAAAAAAGGGCCAGAATGAGAGAGAAAACCCAAAAGCAAAAAACCCAAAGAAAGCAACACAGCAAGTGCAGAAAAGGGAATTATTTCTCTGCAAAACCAAGAATACTACATAGAAAATTCATTTTTTTTTTCCTGGAAAACGGGGCTGAGAGGGAGGCAAGGAGCAGCCCGGAGGGGCCCGGCCGCTCTCCGTGCGCGGGGCCCCGCGGAGCGGAGCACGGAGGGAGAACACGCCGGGAGCGGCTCTGGGCAGGGCGGAGATCGCCTCCAGCGATCCCTTCTCTCCCTGCTCTTTCCCCGGGGTAGGGACGCGAGAGAGAGCAGAGGTTCGGCAGCGATTTCCCCGTGGGTTTTCCACGCGGGGCTGCGTTAAGCCCGGCTTAACCCCCGCGGGGAGAGCGGCGCGCCCGGCCCCGCGCTCGCTCCGTAGGTGGCCGTGTATATTTGGGTTGAAGCCGTGTTTATGTTAATGAAAAAGGCTGAGATTACAAACAGACCACTGAATGCCCGCCGTGTTGCTGCCGGATTGGTGGAAGATGTGTACTTTCAACCTAATCGCTTTTAGGGCAGCAAATCTGATTAAAAAGGATGTGAAATTATTATTTTTAGCGGTAAGGAATTAAGGATCTCCGGGGCTGCCCCCTTTCCGTGTGGTTTCACAGTGGAGAAGGCGGGGATGGAGGAGGCTTGCAGGGAAAAATCTCCAAAATTTAGCCGTAAATCCAAACAAAAACGAGCCCTGGAGGAGGGAAGGGAAAAGGGGGGGTTCATCTCCCCCTCCCTGAACCCACCTCGACCCCGTCGAAGGGGTCCCAGTGGCAAATGGAATTCTGTCCCCCAAAACCTCGGCTGCTGGGGATATTGTGCTTAGGGGTTTGTCCTGACCGGGTTGAGACTGGAGGAACCTGAAATTCACTCCCAAAAGCCCGTTAATTCACTCATTTAGGATGGGATAGACATGTTTGTATATATATATAAAATAACTCCAGTCTTTATAAATGCAACTAAGAAAAAAAAATTATGTATTAATTAATAAATAAGTAATATTACATAACAATTACATACATAAAAATTAAAATATAAGGACTTTTAAAATTAATTTCGGGGGGATTGCAGCAGCAGTCATCATCCTGTCACTTTGTTTTCTGAGTCTGGTTTTGGGGGTCAGTCTTTCTCTTGTTTTCTTCATAAAACCTCTCTCCAAAATTATTCTTGACCCCTCCAGCTGCTTCTATCCCCATTTGCATTTGAAGGGTAGAACAGCTGATAGTTTAAAAAAATCCGTTTTTTACAGATTTTTCCCCCTCGTACTCGATAAATCCCCAGCACGGAGGGATCCACTTCAGGTCCCAGGGAGATGATTTTTTTTCCGCCCAGGAACGAACGTGCGCTCAGCCTTTGGCATCTCCCTCCTTTCCAACACTTTCCTTTTGTGGGCAAAAGCTCTCGGCGGAGCAGCCCGTGCGGCAGAGCCCGGCAGACCTGGAGGATTTGGACATTCAGATATTTTACTACTGTTAGAATCCCTCATTGACCGAAGAACAAAGAAAATCCATCCAATTTCACCGTTGGAAAGGGATGCGAACAGAGTTCGGGGCGAGGGAGATTTTAGCAGGGAATGTGTTCGAAAAAGCAAGGGGGAAAATGAAAAATCCCTTAAAAATCCCCAAAATTTTCCCCGTGCAACGGCTGTGCTGCACTAGGGATGCAGGGCAGAATTGCCCCTGGGTTTTGGAGGCAGAGGAGAGCTCGAAACCAGCTTTTTCTGCCTTAAAACATCTTTAGGGTGTCAAAGCATCTCCCCGAGACAGCGAAGTGTCGAGGTGTGCGGCTTAGAGCGACAGCAGAAGCGTTTCTTTGTTCTCTCCTCGCACCTGGAATTGGCCTTTATTGCCTGATGCTTTTTACTCTCTTTTCCTCGGTGTTTGTTTGTTTGGATTTTTGTTTCGTATTGCTTTTTGGTTTTGGGGTGTTTGTTTTTTTGTTGTTGTTGTTGATTTTTTTTTTTTTTTTTTTTTTTTTAATGAGAGGGCGAGCATTGCGTTTTCTCGGTGACATCCAACGATTCTGTCGGAGGCACAGAAAAAAACAAAAAGCCCCAAACCCAGCAGAGCCGCCAAAAACAACCCCGCGCTGTGCGGGCCAGGTAGGCCCTGCAGAGCTGCCAGCGCTGGGGGACACCGGGGCTGTCCGGGGGTCCCCCAAACGTGCTGCTAGGTCCCCCCCGCGACACACAGAGCTGTCCCCTGCCCTGCCACACACTCAGGGACACCCCCGGGCTGTAACCCCCGCATCCGACGGCGCTGCTCTCTCGGAGCCCCGGGGATGCCGCGCGGGGCGAGGCAAGAGCAGATGAAAGTGATGTCACATTAATGTCAGCTCACAGCTCGAGCCCACACAGCCTTGATTGCTCTTATTAATCTTGCCAATTTGTCTGTCAGCACTCGGCTAATCCCTAAATAGCCTCCCAACAGGTGCTTTATGCTTCCGCCACATCCCGGCTCGCCCGCGCCCCCCGGGAGCGCCGCTCGCCCTCCCCGGTGACACCGGCTCCGTCCCGGCCATCTGGGAGCGCCTCTGCTCCCCCGGCAGGGCTGCAGGGGGGACAGGCGGCTCTGCAGATGTTGTTTAGTCTGCCCAAAATGAGGGGTCGGAGTTTTGGGCTTCCCAGAAGATGAGCGGGGTGGGGCGGGGGGGAAAGGGGAGATGCTGGAGGTGCAGAAGAGGGGATTTACCTGGGGGTCAGCAAACCCTCCACGTGGTTTGTCCCATATCAGGGTTAGAAAACATATTTATGGCCCAGCTATCCCACAGCAGGGAGCTGCGCTGCTCTTATTTTCGGTGGTTTTATGGACAGGGGAGAAGATTAAAACAAAAAGTCCGAGCTGAAGCTGCAGTGGAAAAGCCAATTTAAGCCCTAAGAAGTTTTATCATAAACTCGTGGAATGGTTTGGGTTGGAAGGGATCTTGAAACTCATCTTTTTCCAGCTCCCTGCCATGGGTTCCAACACCTTCCACCAGCCCAGGTTGCTGTTTATCCTGCACTTAAGCTGAGGGTTGATTATTTTCTTTACTACTCTATCAGAAAATCCACTGGCATGTTATGGTGTGTGTTCAGCCATAAAGTCCCAGCCACGTCAATTCTTTAGCAAAAGACTAAAATTATTGTGTTGTGAGGCTTAATCTTCCTAAAGTCGTTATTTAGCACACCAGTCTTAAGTCACAAAATACAGATTTTGTGTTTAAAACTCTTAATTGCTAAACCCAATTAACTGCTAAACCCTTTTAACTGCTAAAGGAGAGTTCAGGTTGTTTTCCTCTCTCAGCATTAAGAAAAAAAAAAAAAAAAGAGATTTATTTCTATTTGGCAACTCTGCTGCATGAAATGTTTTACACACAGGTTGCAATCTGGTGATTCCTGCTGTGGTTCACCTGGAAGAGGCTCTGCTCTGGAGGAAGAGCCGCCAGACCTGGCTTCATGCAGGTTCCTGTTTTCATCCAAAGCTGGCCGGGGCTATTCCCAACCCAGCAGGAAGGAAGAGCTTCCAGGAGCATCTTCAACCTTTCCTCCAAGAGATGAAGTGGTCTGAGTCCACTAAAGGAGCTCAGAGCTGCTCATTGTTAACCCTTGGGTGCTCCAGATCAGATCCTAAAAGCTCCTAAAAACACCACTCCCCACTGAAAGCTCTTTCCCTCCATCCTGACCTGGATTTATTATCAGGAGGCAGATTTTTGTTTTTCCTTTTCTTTCCCCCTGAGCCATTTATTTCATCCAATAAGTCCATCCATCACAGCGAGCTGGAACCGACCTGGGATCCAAGGATATTCTTAGCTGTGCAGCGTGTCAGGAAACGGGCAGCAGCCCCGTGTGATGCAAATATTTGGACGAGGGAGAGGTAGGAAGGATTGTCCAAATGTTTACTGAAGGCTGTTGATAGCCCCAGGATTTATAACTGGTGGATAACGCCTGCCCCCACACAGCTCCTCCAGCAGGTGCATCCAGTTTGCACATGACACGTGGGATGTGTGTGCTCTGGGAAAGGGGATGCAGGACAGAGCCAGCTCAAGGATTCAGCTGCCGAATTCCCCCTTTTCCCAGCTGCTTCACTGGTTTGGAGCCCATGGAGCAGCAAGGCAGGAGCCCAGGATCCACTCCAATGATTCGTGCCCCTGAGAGCAATTCCAGCCATTGGAAAAACAAAACACAACCAGTTGGAATTTCTTAAGTGAAACCAATGCTCGGAACTGTTCAGGCCCATCAAAATATTCCCTGTCACTCTCCTTCAGCCCCGTGGAGGAGGAAATTCATGGCATTGTTGTGCTTATTGTTCTTGGCATTTCAGTTCCTCGCTTCCAGCACCAGGATTGGAGCTCTTCTGTCTCCAGCGAGCCCTGACTGCTGCTGGGGGCACAGCAGAAGTGTTGGCAGAGCAGTTTGAGCCATTGCTGGTGCTCAAACAGCTCCAGCCTTTCAGAGCCCGCTGGAAATGTCCCATAGCTGCTGCCAGGCAGCCTCTTCCAGCCAAAAGAGGAGATATACATATAAATATACATCCAATAAAAACCAGGCTGATGGACTAGAAATGGGAGTGTAGTCAAGGGAAGGCTCTGCTGCCTTGACAGCCCCTCCTGTAACCTGCTCAGGAGGTCTCTGCGTGATCCAGAGAGACCTCAGAGGATTCCAGGCCAAATTTCTGCTCGAGGCAGGTCCATCAGCAGCTCTAGGCAGGGTCAGCTGCCACAGGGGCTTTGTTCAGCTGAGCTTTGAGCACCTCCAAGAACAGGGTCCAACAACCAAGACTAGGGACAGCCCAGCAGCAGAGGAGCTCTCAGTGCCCTCGTGTCCATCCAAGCAGGTTGGGAGGCTCTGCTATCAGAGCAGAAGCTGTTCTGGCTCTAATTCCCTCCACTGTGTGGTCAAGGAACAGAATCCCATGAAACTGGAGAGATCAGCATGGAGTTGAGTTACTCAGCTCTGGTTGTCTCCTCCTTCCCCCTCTGGTCACTCTCCTTCTGCTTGTCTACTTCCTATTTTGCAAGTTCTGGTGATGCTGGGAACATGAGCCCAAGGATTTAACGTGCTGCAGACACCCAGACAGCTTTTCTCAGCAGCAAACAGCAACTGCATCAGCTGCAGAAAAACCTTTAATTCAATTAAAGAATTCTATTAGCTATATAAAGAATTCTATTAAAGAATTCTATTATTCTATTCCATTGCTATTTTGCAAGTTCTGGTGATGCTGGGAACATGAGCCCAAGGATTTAACGTGCTGCAGACACCCAGACAGCTTTTCTCAGCAGCAAACAGCAACTGCATCAGCTGCAGAAAAACCTTTAATTCAATTAAAGAATTCTATTAGCTATATAAAGAATTCTATTAAAGAATTCTATTATTCTATTCCATTGCTATTTTGCAAGTTCTGGTGATGCTGGGAACATGAGCCCAAGGATTTAATGTGCTGCAGACACCCAGACAGCTTTTCTCAGCAGCAAACAGCAACTGCATCAGCTGCAGAAAAACCTTTAATTCAATTAAAGAATTCTATTAGCTATATAAAGAATTCCATTAAAGAATTCTATTATTCTATTCCATTGCTATTTTGCAAGTTCTGGTGATGCTGGGAACATGAACTCAAGGATTTAACGTGCTGCAGACACCCAGACAGATTTTCTCAGCAGCAAACAGCAACTGCATCAGCTGCAGAAAAGCCTTTAATTCAACGCAGCCCTGCAGGAGCATTTCCCAACTGCTCCAGTGGGGAATACAATGGCTCTATTGTTTTTCCAAGGGGAGATTCCTTCATTTCAGGCTGTTGCATAAACTGTGTGTTTTCTATTTGCCACCTGACTCATTCCAGTGACCTCCCTGAGATGGGACTGAGATCAGTGGCAGCGATGAAAGGAACCCTCGCAGGCTGAGGACCAGATTGTCAGAGTCACCTCTTCTGCTTTGGTTCACAAACTGGGAGGAGAACCTGGTGTTCTTCTGGGGGGAAGAAGTTGTGTAATAAAATATACGGGGGAAAAAAAAAAAGGAGTAAAGCTCAAATTCCAAAGTCATCTGCTGTGCTCCATGAAATGTTTCCATGCACTGAAAGACTTCAATCCTGTGTTTGATGTCACATTCTCGAGGTGACCTTAGATGGGGAGTCCTCGCTCAGGCTCCTCTAATCTTGAACGCATTTTGCAACAGTTCCCAGTGTTGGCAACATCCCAAAAATGCTGGAAATGCTTTCCAGGCAAGAATCTGGAGCCACCCAGATGGGATAAAAGGAAGAACCCGTCCCAGCTGGTGAAGTGGCTGGTTGCTAGCTGGGACCAGCACTGCAGGTGTAGGATGATCTGAAGGTTTCATGGTGGCCACACATCAATATCGTCAGGTTTCCTCAGCTGTGAGCCTTGGGGTTGTATTTGGGCTCCAAAGGGGATGTGCAGGGGGCTGGAAGAGCCTTCCTGCAAGTTTCCCTCCATGGAGAATGGCCAGAGGGATTGCACATGGATGGAGCTGGCTCTTCCCAGTGTGTGCAGCGTGGTGGGAATGTGAGAGATTGGGTGAGGGAAAAGGAAGGAGATCTTCCACCAAACTGATCAGTGAAATCCCCCCTGGAGAAAAAATTTAACTTTGTGTTACCTTGCCACACTGCTGGACCTCTGGGTTGGGAATTCATCCTCTCTTTTCCAGCCAGGTGAGGGAGATCAATCCTTTTTTTTAGCCCTGACCCCGCCAAACCCTGAAATTCAAACATCTCACATGGGTTTTCTCACCTGGCAACGCTGCTGCTCTCTGCCTCACTTTGCTACTGAAATCCAACCAGGAGAAGGTTGCAAACCCAGGAGGATTTGGGCCAGGGTTAAGCTAAGCAGCAATAAATGAGCTCAGCACATCCTGGTGCATCCCCGTGCGTTTGGGCTTGGAGGGGGTGAGCCTTGGCTTGTGGTCCAGCCCAGCCTGGCGCTTTTAGCTGTACAAAATTAGAGTTTTTTACATTTTTTTTTTCCAAAGCAAACCATTACTGACAGATTGAAAGGGGTTTATCCTGCAGAATTATCCCTGCCTCGTCTGCCAGGGAACATGAAGAGCTCAACTCCTCTTCCTTGGAGTAAATCACAGTGTGGGGCTGCCTTATCTCAACCAGAGCCCCTGAGCAGGAATGCTGCACTGTCCAGCCCCTGGGCCACCCAGCCTTAATCCCAGGAATCAGTGTCTGCTCCAGGCCCATGCTCTCACCCTCCAGAGCCATATTTTTGCAAGGTCAGGAGGTTGGGTGGTAAAAGGGGAGTGGGGAATAGCAGGGAGAGATTCAAGGCTGGCCCTGCACGGAGATTTCATGGAAATGTTTACACTGACCTTGGAGTGGAGACTTGAGCCTGTTCCCCTCTCCAGATTTGCTGGAAATCTGCATCAGGTATGGACACAGCTCCAAGTGTCCTGCATGAGGGTGGCTTCACACCCTTTTCCTTGGTTGCTTTAATGGATCCAGGTGGATTGAGGAAGGGCTGGATGTGCAGGCAGCCCTGTGAGGCATCATTTCATCCCTGGTTCCTCCCTAGGACAACGAGGCTGCTTTTAGCTCGTGGGGAAGGATAAATAAGCAGGAAAATAAGATGGCAGCAGGGCACGTGGGAGAAGGGGAGAGCTCTGTCAGATAGAAGTGGATGGAGAAGCAGTTCCATGCATTTCCTTCATCCTTCACAGAATATTTTGTGCTCAGTTGAGGTGATTCAGCACCTGCCAGCTTGTCAGCAGAAAGGATGACAGAAGAATATTTTGTGCAGAGAGGGTCCACTCTGTACACATGGAGGAACCATTCCCTCCTGTGTGGAAATGTTCTTTGGGATCAGGTCAAAAAATGATTTCATGTGAAGTTTCTCTGTGAAATCTCTGTTGCATTTGGCTGGAAGGGCCAACTTAGGGGCTTCATCCAAGAAATAGCCGTGCAAAGGGCCACTGAGTGTGGTCTGAGTGTCCATCAGGAACAGGGAAAGGCTGTGTACGACACCATTCCCAGGACATATTTCAGTCAAGAGAATGAAAAGGGGTAAATAGGGAATGCTGCAAGCGAAATTCTGATTTTCTCAAGTTGCTAAACTGAAATCAGGTTACTCTCTCTTTTTGTGCATAAATCCTTCTTGAATGCAGGGGAAAACATCATTTCCTTCTCTCTAAGGGCTGGTATCAACAAAGGATGTGATGCACTGCCCAGTGAAGTAAGAATTCAGTGTCCAATATTGAGGGTTGCACAGTGAATTCTTCCTTAACAACTCATTAAAATGAGCTGTTCCAACTCCTCCCGAGCCTTTTGAGTGGCTCATTTTCAGTCACTCTTGCTCAGCTGCCCCTCCCTCCCATCCTGTCCCTGTCCCACTTGAGCCACCCACGGCAGCATCCCTGAATTCCATTCCCACTTCAGCCCTCGCTTTGCTCCATGGCAGAGCACGGGAGTCTCCCTCCCTCCCTCCCTGCCTCCCTGTCTGCCTCTGTCCCGTGCAGCTGCTCAGCTCTGCGAGGGAAAGGCTCCCAGATGTGCCGGGGAGGGAGCGGGCAGAGCCCTGAATTCCACTCCGTGCCGTGTGGACTCTTTGTATATTTTGTTTGAAGGAGGAAGTATGTGGAGTCCTTGGAGGAAGGCTGGGGACCAGGCACGGCCCTGGGAGCTCAGGCACCGCGGGGCTCCGAGGTCCTGCAAGCCCCCTGCCCTCGGCTCGCCTTGGCCCGCAGGATGGGCCAGCTGAAATCCATCAGCATCAGCCAGCAGCTCCCCAGAGCCTCTCCTGGAGATGGCTCAAGGTGACCAGAGCCTTTGAGGAAACGCGGCTTGGCTCAAAAGCTGGTAACACCTAAACACCCACGGCTGGAATTTTCGGTATTTTTGGCTCATGGGTGATGTGCTGTACCAGATCAATAAATATTCACACACTCCAGAGCGCTTTGTGGGGTTGGTTTCAGTGCATTTAGCTGTGGCATTTGGTAGCTACCTGATTATTGCGTGAGACAATACGTTTATGAAGTGTTGGCCCTCATTTAAACACTTCATTGATGTCTAAGACCAAAACGACATGAAACTAATTGTTCCCGTGGAAACAGGAACCCAGAGAATGATTTCATATCACAGCTTGGCAGCAGAAAAAGAAGAAACCTCTCTAATTGTTCCCATTAACCCAGCGCAGGGGATTCATGCTCAATCTTTACCGAGCGCTGCTCTGCTTCTGCTGTGAATTAGGGGACAAAAAGTCAGCACAGAACCACATTAAAAAGGCCCCAGACAAGCTGTGCTTTATGGAGCATTTGTAGTTCTGCCACCAAAACCATTTCTCTTCTGCTTTGCAGGTTTCTGGCCAGCAGCACTGAGGACTGTCACGGCCAACATTTGGAGATGCTGGGTTTTAACTGTGTGCCTGCAGGAGGGACAGGGACATCCCTGGCCACGCTGCGGGCTGGAGGCAGGACAGCCCTCACCCCGAGGGCGAGAGCTTAGAAAGTGCAGGAAAAACCAAACCTGCGGTGAAAAACTGGGGAGAGTGAGAGGGGAGCCGTGCAGAGCAGTCTGTGTGTGCAGGAAATATCCTGAACCTCCTGGCTGAGGTTCCCCCTCTTCTCCCACGGGATGTGCTGGTGACTCAAGGGGCATCTCAAGGAGTTCGCTGCTGTAGAAAATCCCCGTTATCTCTGTACCAGAGGAGCTCCCATCTCCCACTTCTCCAAATTTCCCATCAAACTGAGAAACCCCCACCCCAGTGAGGAGCTGCAGCCCCTACCTAGCCCCCACCATGGAGCAGCCCTCGCAGGACCAGTTTTGGGAAGGCCAATGGCTCTGCAATTCCTGCCTGTGCACCCCCGTGGAGGGGGGAGCCTCCCACAGCCTCTCCCTGCCCAGATGGAATCATCTCCACCGTTCTCCTCTTTTTAGGCTTTGCCCCACCAAGCCCAGCAGGAAAAGGGAACCAGCAGCACAAAAACCATCCTGGCTACCAGGCCAGTGGCCACCCAAGCCCACAGCTCCTCTGGAGGGATCAGCAGACAGGAACCTGCTCCCATCCCATCACAGATGAGCTAATTACTGCTAATTGAGCCACTTGACTATCGGGGAGCCCTGCCCTGGCCAGGCTGATAGAGTATCAGGGAGATAAGGAGCACTCAGCACAGGTAACGGGGAAGTGTTGTCAGACCTGTGCTGGCACCTTCGGGAGGGGTTATCTCTCCTTCCCAGAGCACGGGGCACCAAATTCCGAAGGGAAACACTGTGGTCCTGAGGATCTGTGCAGAGCCTAAGCTTTTTAGGAGGTGCCCTGTGGGATTTTGGTGACTCAGGAGCTCAGCAAAGCAAGCTGGCGTTCATTTCAGAGTAACTCTTTTAAATTTCCTTAACATGCATTTTATTCTTCTGGCTGGCTTTTGCTGTTGTTAATTTAACACCGTGGAAATGAAACTTTAAACATTTTTTTCTCCTTTTTTTCTTCCCTACAGAGAAATAAATTTTTTTCTTTTAAAAAATGCTGTCTCTCTCAGAATTTTTGTTATTTTTCACCACCTCCACTGACCTACACAGAGTAATTCAGCTCCTACACCACCTTGAACACGAGGTAGGAGTTAGTAACAACTACTTACCAAAGAGAAAAATTGGACGGGGTGACATTGTTGTTCTGGTTTTTTTTGCTTTTAAATCACTCACAATTGTAAATAGGAAATCAAAATTGCTGGATATTTTTGCAGCCAACACCGAGAAAAATCTTGTGTGTGGATGCAGTCCCTGGCTGTGGGTACAGGCACACATCACAGCGGGGAGGTGAAGCTCACAGGGTCACAATCCCTGCCCACAGCAGTGCCAGTGTTTTGTCTCAGGGATGTGAAAACCAAGACAACATCACCACTTCACTCCTGGAGGAGCCAACAGAGCGTGCCCATGGCTACCAAATCAATGAGAGGGCAACCACACACCTGAGAAGCTGCTGGGTCCTCTAACCCAAAGTTTAGGATGTTTTCCATGTCAAGCACCCCCATTTTCTTCCTCGAGGTACCTCAACCATCTGCTTCTCCTCTTACCCCTGTGCAGTTTGGTTTAAGTTCCCAAAGTTTCTCAGCTTGTAACACAAAGCTCATAACAAACTCTGTGGCCAGCTCTCTCTTTGATAATTCCTTCCCTCCCATTTGTTTATCTCAAGTCCTGAGCTTTGTTCCAGGCCCAAAACCAAAAGCCTTTCTACCCTGTTCTCCTCTTGACTTGTTGCAGATGTAACGAAATAAATCTTTAGAAAGAACAAACCTTCACTTCCTCTCTCCCGTCTGATTCAGTCACAAACCCCAGGAAAGAAAAATAAATCACAACCTGAGCTCGCCTGCTCTCGGAGGATTCCACGTCTGGTCCTGGAAGCCACCATCCAAACTGGATGTGTCCATTCCTCGGAGAAATCGGTGAACACAGCCACCAAAAGGATCTGAAATCCTTATTTTGAGCACGGCCAAGGCCAAAACACTCACGATCTGCCCAAATTAAGGTTGATGTGGCGGTTGATGAGCACGACCAAGCTGGTGGTGCCTTCCTAGAGCTTGTCCTTGGCACTGAAGGGTGATGTGTCCCTGGCTTGTCTCTCAGCCCCTGGTGTGGCTCTGCCCCTCTTTTCTCCCCTGCCACCCCCACCCCAAGGAATTTTAAATCCCAACCAGAAAAATCGTCTGTCTGGGTTTTCCGAACTGGCCGCAGCAGAGGTGGCAAATTCCCTCCAAAGAGGGTTTGTCCTTCTGCTGAGAGCTGTAAAACCTCTGCTGCTCTTCCATCAGCCACTAACAGGTGCTCAGATTCTCTCCAAACACACCCCAGCCATGAGGTCTGACCAAACCCCTGTTTTCAGCCCATGTGCTGGGGAATCCATGGATGTTCTCCTGCTCTGGGATCAAACCCATCAGCCCAAAGCCCTTTGCAGAGCCCACTTCCCTTGGCAGCACCCTGCACTAGGAATGGACAGCAGCACACAGGGTCCCCTCCACAGGGATGCAAGGAAGTGGAGAGTAACTCCTGAAAAATGGGGCTGCCTGTGCTTGCCTGACGAGGTCTTGGGTCTAAGTTAAAGCCAGGCTCAGCTTTAAGCTGGGAAACACTGGAAGTGTATAAAAGGGACGATTGGATTTACCAGGTATGTTCTGCCCGGTGGGTTTTGCTCTTCCCAGGGTGCTTGGGGGGAAGATGTGCAGAACCACAACGGCTGCCAGAAGACTTTTGGGTTATGTCCCTAGCCCTGACTTTCACTGATGAACCGAGGGTTTTCTCTTTGTGTGTGTTTTGTTTTAAATTTAAACAAGAGCTCTTTGCACACTCGACACAATCCATCCACTTAGCACTGAAGAAAGTGTAATTAGACACTTGGAGAACTGGAAGAAATTAACTCCGACCACAGCCCGTCACTCAGACTATTACTTAATAATATTTCCCAAATGTGCAAAGTACTTAGTTCTAGAATAACAGGAAAGAAGTGCAACTTCTCACAGAGGCTCTGCCGCGTGAAATCCTCGCCAGCCAGGAGATGTTTTGCCACCTCCCATCACCTGAGGGCTACCAGGAGACGTGAAGGATGCGATTCATGGTCCCCAATCCCACGGCACTGAAGGGCTGGAACGGAGTCAAGGGCAGTGGCCAGCCCGAGAAGATCTCCCTCAGCTTCCAACACGCCACGGAAACCGCGGAGAAATTGCTCTTTTCCTTCTTCTCCAGCGCCGGGCCGAGCCCTTGCCTCACCCCACGCTACGGAAGCCTGGCTAGAAAGAGATTATTGTGATTCCTGCCCGTTTCTTCGCTCGCGACAAAAGGCCCCATTCATCCGGGCTGATTTTGAGGGGAGAGCAAGGGGTATCAGTAGCATGAGCTGGATCTGAGCGTCTCCACCACATTTGAGCGCAGCCCGCTCGTTGGCCAGTCCAACCCAGGGAAACAGATCCCTCACATGCGGAGCTTTGGAGGGCAGCGTTCTTCTGATTTTAAACAGAAGTATCTTTGCTGGCCGTGGCAAGTTTTAAAAAGTCCTGACGAAGCAGGGCCGGGTCATTTTCCCAGCAAAAACAAGAGGCCATTCAAAAAGTGGTGGGGGGAAAACGTTGTTCTCGCGTGTTTCTGCTTCAGGAACCAACACAGCCACCTTCACCCACCTGAATTACCCCTCACCTATTCAACCAGGCCACGTCCAGAACAATGAACCTCTTGCCTTGTTGCAAAACACTGAAAAAATTGGATTTTTTTAATAATAACATCCACGACGCCTTAAGTGCTGAAGTCGTTGAGAAGCACAGCTCCCAGGACTTGCCCATGTGTGTGGGAAGAGCTGCAGTGTAATTGCTTTCAGCAGAATATCACCGCTTTTAATTAAATTAAAATATATGAGATTGCCAGTTTCAAAATATTTAAGTGGTTTCATCTGTATTTAGGAGAATGTGTCTCTCTGAGCGGCTCATTTAAAATGATATTTCTATTTTCAGTGCATAAAATGGGTCCTGGGTGAAAAAAAAAAAAAAAAAAAGGAAAATTTTGTTGTCGTCTTCTTTGTCTGAGGAAGCACCTGGTGGAGGTTGGAGACACAGAGCTCAGACTTCAACAGAATATTCCAGTCCTGGGGAAATCCATGGTGAAAGGTGAAGTGACATTCCAGAGATGGAGTGGGAGGTGTCAAAAAATAAAGTAAAGTAAAATAAAATAAAATAAAATAAAATAAAATAAAATAATATCATATAATCAAATAAAATAAAATCATCAAATAAAAAAATGAAATGAAATGAAATAATAAAATAAAACAATATAAAATAGAATAGAATAGAATAGAATAGAATAGAATAGAATAGAATAAAATAAAATAAAATAAAATAAAATAAAATAAAATAAAATAATATAATCAAATAAAATAAAATCATCAAATAAAAAAATGAAATGAAATGAAATGAAATGAAATGAAATGATAAAATAAAACAATAGAATAGAATAGAATAGAATAGAATAAAATAAAATAGAATAGAATAGAATAAAATAGAATAAAATAAAATAGAATAAAATAAAATAAAATAAAATAAAATAAAATAAAATAAAATAAAATAAAATAAAATAAAATAAAATAAAATAAAATAAAATAAAATAAAATAAAATAATAAAATAAAAAGATATTTTAAAAAATCATTACCAGGAAAACCTGACACCTCCTAAATCACGGTGACAATTTCAGCAGGGTGTTTACTCCGAGCAGGAAAAAGAAAAGGATTTGAGGCCAGCAGGGTTGGTCCTGCAGGGACTGTGGCCAAGTGACCAAGTGGCTTTGGAGCATCCTGACCCAGCTGGGGTCTCTGAGATCCATCCCTGCTCCTTTCCCAGTTTGCAGCCCCGGGCTGTGGAGGGACCTCAGCTCACCTTCACCAGGAGAGGAGCGGGGTGATCTGGCTGCAGGGCAGGGACAACCCCCGAGCACAGTGCCAGCCGCAGTCCAGGACACCCCGCATGGCTCCAGACCCTGGCTGGGGGCTCGGGGACCTTGGCATGAAATCAAAACCACCTCTGGCTTCCATTTTAGCCCCTGGGAGAGGCTGCCAGCTCTACATGAGGAATCACAAGCCAAAAGGGTTTGAGTAGTGTAATAGGGGAATTGACACAGGGTGGAAAAATTAGAATTTTGGGGGTTTTAGAATGTAATTCAGGGGTACAGATGGAAGGATTTGAGCATGTGCTAGCCTTCTTCTCCTTGTCCTCCATTCTTGCTGTGATGGTGACACTTTTCTGTTGGTTTAAGGCAGAGATTCGCTGTCTAACAGAGGTGGTGGGCATTGGCACAAACCTGTAAACACACAACACGTAGTTTTGAGTAGATATTTTGGGAGCCACACAAGACTTGAGGCAGACTGCTATGGCTTCTGTGCTAGCTGCACCTCGGCAGGTCAGAGAGGGAATTTTATAGACAAGAAGGAAAAATCAACCTTGAAAACTCGACTTCACGCGCTCCAGACCGGCCGGGCGAGGGGAACAAGGACTTTTACAATTTTGGGGTCATTCCAAGCAAGCAAACCCCGACAATTGCCCACAGGGCACCAGAGGTGGGAGGTGCCTTTGCCTTATTCCTTTCTGTCATTTCTGGTGTTTCTCCAAGGTAAATTCTGTCTTTAGGAAGAGACCCCTGCCCCAGGAGCTGGATGTCAACTCGCAGTGGTGCAGGCAGAGCGTGTGGGCAGTTTTGGTGGGGTTAATCTCCCCAGAAATCCTGTAATTCCCAGTGTCCCTGCAGGAGGGAGAGAGTCCCATCCTTGTCTACAAAGCCGAGTGAGGGATCTTCACTCAGAGGATGAAAATAAGTGATGCAAGAAGGCAAAGATGATAATGTTGTGGCTGTAATGAGACACAAATGCTATTTTGATGGTTTTCTCTGAAAGAAATACACAAAGCCCAAGCGATTTAATTGAAGATCTCCCAGGCTTTGCAATCAGCAGGGCCACAAATGAAGGGAAATCTACTTTTATGTGGCAGAACACGAGCGGTTTTCCCATTAAAATAAAAAGAAAGATGAGAAAAAAAAACATTTCAAAGAGTTTTTTTTTTTTTTGTAAGGACATGACTTGAAGGATCTACATTGTCCATGTGAGAGAGAGACTGTGATTAGATCAGATAAAACACAGAATTTGGGGTTTTTTTTACACTTTTTTTTTACACTTGTCTGCTTAACACTGTGCACATCTCCAAGGAGTCCTTTGGCAAATGCTTTTGGGAAGGAGAAAAGGGAGAAACTCCCGGGCTATTAAAAATGCCAACAGGTAGAAATAACCATTCACCTATTCAGATTCTGAAGCACCTTCTGAGCTTTTCCAGAGCAAACACTCAAAGATCAGGATGCAGCTTTTGAAGCTGCTGAGATCTTTAAACTGAAGAAGTGGGATGGGTTTTCTTTTTTTTGATTTGGAGATGGAGTTACTGAGAGGTGTTTTAAAAACTTTTATTTTATTTTTAGTCTCATGAGAAGGGTGAGACAATATAGATGTTAATAATTCACACTATTACAATTAGAAGCTGTTTTTAAATTTTTTTTTTTTTCTACAGATTCATTTCCCCACAGGTCAGACAGCAAAAATACATTTTTACTTTTGGCAAGGAAGCCTGGAGAAAGTGAGGCTTTTTTACCTGAGTGTTCACAGGGGGCTCTGACCACCTGGCACTGCTCTGCCGGCAGGAGCAGGAAATGCTGTGAGGAAACAGCTCCTGTTTCCTCTGCATCCCATCCCCGCCGAGGCTGGGAGATTCACACACCCCACAGGCAGCCCAGGTTTGCTGCAGAACACCAGGGGAAAGGCGAGAGGGCGGATTAATCCCGTTCACTCTGAAGAAGCCCGTGATTAATGCAGCTTGGAGAGAGCTCTGGAGGAAGGGGAATTGCTTAAAATCGTGGAAGGAAGTCCGTGGCTGTCCCTCGTTGATGCTATATATGGTGCTTGGTCAGTTGTGCTCCAGGAGCAGCAGCCAGGATTGCATTTTTATTGTATTTCTTTCTAAAGCAGACAAAAAAAAAAAAAAAAAAAAAAAAAGGTCAAATAACTCGGCTGTGTTCAAAGAGCTTGTGCTGATGGACGATGCTGCGAGAGGCAGCTGCTGAATTTCCAGCCCTGAGAGGGTTTTTGGGGCTGCTAAAGGGGTTATGGCCGTGGCCTGTCTGTTCCCATGCCTTTGGGACTCTCCCAGCCCCAGTTTTGAGCAGTGTGGGCTGGCTTGGCAGGGAACTGGGTCGGGATCGATGCCGAATTCTCCGGAGCAGAGCTGGGGTTGGTGTGGGGACAGCAGCGAGCGGGAGATGGGAACCAGAGCATGGCAAGGGGATTTCTCCTGCTGCTGCTGAGTCCCACTGCACAGATAACCCCAGGATAACGCCAGGAGCTGTGAGGACAGAGACTGGAGGTGTTTCAGCTGACCAAAGATGTCACTCACAGGTTACTCAAAGGTGAAGAGGCAGCCCGTGCTGCACCAGGGGAATCAGCAAGGAACGAGTTCCTGCTGCCTCAGAGACAGCCCAGAGCATCACAGCTCATTCCCTGCCCATCCCACTGCCACAAACTCACCTTCATCCTCAGCACCCTGAAATCTCAGTGCCCCTTTCCACCTGCCTGGACTCACTTCATGGGACGGGAGCATTTATTCCCATCACGAACTGCTCGCCCCAGCAGGCTGATTTCTCAGGGTTAGGGACATCAGGCTGTCCCTCCTCCTCTCCAAACACTCGTTTAGGGTCCAAAGCATCTGGGGCTGCATTTGTTGCAGATCCTGACAGGCTTTTTCTCCCCTGATCCCAGCAGCACTGATAATCAGCCCTGCAGAAAGTGCAGGAACATCCCCCCTTCCCTCCACTCCCCTTTTACATCTGCTCTACATTTGCATCCCAGAAATTAGAGAACTGAGTTATGTGGAATTACAGAGCTGGAGTATGGAACTGATTGGGTATTCAAGCTAAATAAGATGAATTTAAAGATCTCTCCAGGAAATTGAGTGGAACACCCAAACTGACATGGGGTATTAAATATTATATTTGTGCAGTTGCTCTTTAGAGCCCGTTGGCATCGAACATCTGGGAGCACGATTCAGAGCACAAAGAAACTGAATACCTGCTCAAAATTATGCTCATCAGAGCTCAGAAATTAAAATATTACTGGGTACACTCCGAGCCAGTCCTTCCCTACAAGGTAGGGCTATTAAAATATGATTAGCTGGGCCATATCTGCTCTCAGAACTGTCAGACACCATTACAGCTGAAAAGACCTTGATGCAACACTATTGGCACAGACCAGCAGCAAGATGCCAAAAACTGAACCTTGCAAATGCTCGCCCCAGGGGGAGGGGAATTGAAAAGAATTAAAAAGAGAAGCTGGGGGGGGTCTCAGAGCATTGGTTGTGCAAATTGAGGTGGCTTTGGGCTGCTCTTTGAGGCAAGGAAGCTGCAAGCTTGGATGATTTGGGTTTTTTCTGATGTGGGAAGAGCTTTGCCCTTCACTGCCTCGAGCGTGTGCTGCCTCTTCATCATCACCCAGGAGAGAGAGGAGGGTTTCTTGCTGCCACAGCCCGCTGCAATCACAGCTCCCTGTCCCCACCGTGTTCCCATTTCCAGAGCTCCGTGCACTCCATGGGTGGCCAGGATTGCATTTCCCCCTCCTTGCTGGGGAATAAAATTCAAACCACCACAGAAAACCTGCAGAGACTGGGCTCAGGTCGGGATAATTACAAAACCCTCCTGCTTCTGAAATCACAGCGAGCTATCCCTATATCTGCATTTACACACATTAAAAAATCTGCTTTACGTGACTATCACATATATATATATATATATATATATATATATATTTTTTTTTTTTTTTAAAGTGTGGCTGCACCAAACCAGACACCCGAGGAAGAAGCAGCTTTGCAAAAACAAGGCTGAAATAGGGTGGGTTTTTTTTGGTTTTTTTTGTTTTTTTTTTTTTTCAGGACTGAGGCCAGGCGAGGTCCGAGGTCCCAGCCCCGGTGCCCGCACTGTGCTGCTCCCTGGCCGCCCTGATCCGTGCAGAATTCCCCCAAAAGCCGAGGCGGCGCTGCCTGGCCCGGCCCGGCGGGAGCCGCCGCTGCCTGCCTGTGTCAGGGCTTATTACTCCGTGTTTTCACACTTATCCCCAAGGTGTTGAACTCGCCCCGAAGGTTAATTAGTAATTTATTGCCCTGTCATCAGTTCGAGGCTACTAATGGCTTCAATTTAGCCCCAGGGCTTTTGGTTTTCTTTTTTCTTTTTTTTTTTTCTTTTTTTTTTTTTTTTTTCTCTTGGCTTTTTTTTTTTTTTTTTCCTCCTGTTTGCTTTGGAGGATCTGCGAGCTGGAAGCAAACGGGAAAGAGGCAAATCTGCTTGGAAAAGTGCCTGAAAAAGGAAAAAGAATCACAGAATGGGTTTGGGTTGAAAGGGACCGTGAAGATCATCTGATCCCAACCTCCTGCCGTGAGCAAGGGAATTCTTCCACAGGGGACAACTTTTCCCCCTTCTCCATCTCCGGGAGCAGCAAGAGTGGGACGTGCCTGGGTGATTCTGGGTGCCGGGCTCCCAGTGCCTCCTCACCAGTGATCCACAGGACAGAAACAGAGTGATTTTAGGGGAAAAAAAGGGAGGATTAGATCTCATCAGGAATACTGAAGAATCCTTCAACTAACAAACAAATCCCTTGCAACTCCCTCTAGGGAGGGATACCTGGGACACCTTCCCAGACCCAGAGGGAAGCAGGGGCTGTGGGATTTGGGATTCCTGCACCCTGCCCATCCCTGTGCTGGGATGAGCCAGTCCAGGCAGAAGGGTGGGAAGGTGCGGCTCTCAAAGCCGTGTGAGCTGTCAGCCAGAAAGGGAAAAGGTATGACATTTCTTTGGATTTGGATTTAAAAAGGGAAAAAAAAAAACAAAAAACCTCCAGTTTTCACCTCCATGCACATGGATTCGCAGAGCAACATCTGCTGTTCCCCTGCTGGTTTAATTTATGGCCGTTAACTTTAGGGCTAAGGACAGTTTATGGAAAAAAACACCTGCTTTCCCCTACTCCCGGGGCAAGGGTGGAATTTCTCTGACTCTGCATCCTAAATAAAGCTCCCTTCCAGGCCCTGATGATTCATGCCACGGCTCACACACACATGCCTTGTGTTAGAGGCCCTGTCAAGATGCTCGTGCCCCTCTGGAGCTGCACAGAGTTCATTTATCCCCATCCCCAGGGGGAATCTGAGCCCTGAGCCTGGCTGCCCTGCTGGTGATGGCCGGAAAATCAGATTACTTTGGGTTGGAAGGGACCTTTAAAGGTCTTTTAGTCCAACCCTCCTGCAGGGACATCTTCAGCTAGATCAGGTTGCTCCGTGTTCAACCTGACCTTGAATTTTTGGGCATCCACCGCCTCTCTGGGCAAACTGTGCCAATGTTTTATGACCTTAATGTGGAAAACTCCTTCCATCCACGGGCCAACCTCTTGCAGAAAGTCCTGGGGAGCTCTGTCTGCATCAGGGTCACTGCAAAGCCTCCCAGTTTTGCTTCCAGCTTGGATTTCTACATCCCAAACCTATCCATCCTTTCCATCTCTTCTCCAAACCCACCTTACACAAGCACCAAGCTCAGGCCAGCCCTTGTTTTGCTTTCCCAGCCCTTTGACACAGATCCCTGGCTCTGCTTCTGTCATTATAAAAGATTGGCTTTCCTTGATGGAGCTTTCAGTCAAGGAAAAAATAAAAAAAATAAAGGGGGGAAAAAATAACCAAGAAAAGAAGAAGAAGAAAAAAAAGAAGGAAAAGAAATCAAAATGAGACTTGTTGGCAGCAAAAGGAAGATAAAACCTGGACACTCGTCCAAGCTTGTGTTTGAAAGCTGATGGCCAGCACTGGGCAGCTCCTGAGAGCCCCACGCTGCAAACACCCCTCACCCAGAGCAGGGGGTCCCACACAGGGCTGGACCCCGGGCTTTTTCCCCCTTTCCCACATCCACACCACGCTCCAGCCTCATCCCCGGGGCAGACTGGGCTGTGCTGCGCTTTGGGAGCGCGAGCAGAGCGAGGTGCTGCCGGTGGGGTGGGGGGAGAGGCCTGTGACTAATCTTGCAACCTTTCCTCTCAGTGTTTAAGAGAAGCGAAGGCTGTTTACAATAAGAGCCAGTGATATTTTTCATCCTTCCAAATGGAACAAGGATTCTATAAACAGAGGAGCCTCAGACACGGCAAACACCTGTTGAAGGGAACCGGCTTGAGGAGACACGCGAGGACTCTCTGTCCATCCATCAGAGCCTCCCGGCCACTCGTGGTCAAGTTCAAGTTGACGTGCACGGCACGGATCTGCTGGCGGGGGGAGGCTGGGATAAGCAAAAGAAAAAATCCCTGGTTTTCCTTGGGAAGTTGTGTGTCGGAGCTGGTGGGACGGGCGGAGGCGAGAGATCTCTGAAGTCGGGTCTTGGAAATTGCAATTTATTGCAAAGGAGTGGGTGCAGGGCCCTGCTTGGAGCTGCCAGCCACGGCTCAGAGCAGGCCCAAAAGAGCAAGAGAGAGAGAGAGAGGCAAGAGCAAGAGAGGGCAAGAGTAAGAGTAAGAGTAAGAGTAAGAGTAAGAGTAAGAGTAAGAAAGCAAAGTTCCCGTTACAATACCATAAATCTTCTTCTGTGCTGAATATTCTAATTTTCACTAACCAATCTAGTACAAGGTACAAATCCTATAGCATTTGCATACAGCCTGTAAGGATCATGGCATTACCATACTGTGTTACATTTTAAACCCTAAAAACGACTCTTTGGACCCCTCCTGCCAAGCTGGCAGGGTCTGCTCTGACCCTCGGAGCTGTCTGCAAGCAGAGGCTGTTGTTTCATCAAAAGGGGATTACTTTCAGCCAGCCATGCCATTGTTTTCCAGTTGCTCAGTAACCAAGGCTTGGTGTCTCAAAGCTTGTTTTCATTTCTATCTCGCTTATAGTTTCTATATTCTCAAAATCTTTTGCCAGGCAATCATATTTATAAGGCTTTCCTGTTTTATCTTCCCCAGCAGTTGTGGAGCAGGGAAGAGATTTCTGCCTCCTGAACTGAGTTTCGGTCTGCACCTTCCTGGGTTATTCTTCCATTGGATTTTTGGAGCAGTTTTTCCTGTTGTGTGGTGTCACATGTCCAAGGAGGACCCCCAGTTTGGGAAGTTATGGAATTACCTGTCAGAACTTCCCCTGGCTTCCCTACAGCCCTTGGCTCAGGTTTCAGCCCTGCACCAAAACATGTAAGCTTTGATTTCATCCAAGCTGCTGTGGCTTTGAGCTTTTCCCAAACTAATCAAATCAAACACGACCTTGTTCACATAATCCTGCAGGCTGGGACTGAAATCAGCAACTCCTCTGGCTTCAGCGGTGTCTTGTGGTGGTGAATTCCAAGGATTAATCATGGATATCTTCCCACAATATAGCCTACATCATACCCCTGGTAATTACTGACCTAAGGGAGCGAAATCAATCTCATAGCCTCTTAATTTGCTTTTTTTTTTTCCCACAAAGGCTTGTCAGGGAGCACCTGTGAGCCACCCATGGGTTTGGAATCACGGAATATCCTGAGTGGGAAGGACTCCACAAGGATCCCACTCCCCTGAGGAGCCAGAAGAGGAATTTCCAAGACCATTGTTCAAAACCATGACAAATCCATCCTCATTATGACTTCTTTTTTCCTTTTCCCACCCCTCCAAGAGCAAGGCAGAGAAATATCCTCAATTCCAGCACGGATTTCTCAGCTTGGATAAATCAGCGCAGCCCCACCGATGCTGTGGAGCCTCTCCAACTTACACCTACTCCAGAACCTGCTCTCCCATATTTTATATCCTGCATTCCCCTGGCTGGGGATGGGGAAGGCTCCATCAAAGTGCCTGTTTGTCTGACATCCCATCCCAGAGGATGAGCCAAGAGCGCAGGACCCATCGGAAACGCGGCTGACAAAGTGCAAAGAGAATCGTCGCCTTCCGCGGCTGTAATTCTTCCCAAAGCTTTGCTTCCAAAACATTTTTCCACCTGTTACAAGGAAGGCTGTCCTGCTCTGCCTGGGCTCTGGAAGTGTGTGCTGACAGGCTGTGTGTAATGTCATCTCCCTGCTCCCAATCCCGTCCAAGCTCGGGAATCCAGCGGGCTGGGCTCCGTTGGAAGGGGGAGGAGGTTGTTTTTTATTCAAACTTTATTTTAAGGGGCTTGGGTTTGCTCCTATCCTAACGAAGAGGTTGGCACAGATGATTAGTTATCAGCAGGATTGACAGGCAGGCTGTCCTTCAGAGCAGCAAATATCTGCGGTCACTTGGTGCCCAGCTCACCCACAGCAGCCTCTGCATTCACTTCCCATTAGAAACATCCAAGGTTTTGCTCCATTTGCATTTTCTGTGCCCTATGAAATTAATTGATACTCACAACTTCTATGGGTTCAAAAATTAGAGCAGTGGAGATTAGAAAATGTATCATAAAATCACAGGATGGTTTGGGTTGGTAGGGATCTTAAAGCTCATCTCATTCCAACTCCCCTGCCATGGTGGGGACACCTTCCACTATCCCAGGGTCTCCAAGCCCTGTCCAACCTGGCCTTGGGCACTGCCAGGGATCCCAGGGCAGCCACAGCTGCTCTGGGCACCCTGTGCCAGGGCCTGCCCACCCTCACAGGGAAGAATTTCTTCCCAATATCCCACCCACCCCTGCCCTCTGGCAGTGGGAAGCCATTCCCTGTGTGCTGTCACTCCAACTCCTTATAAACAATCTCTCTCCTGGCATTGGAAGGCTGCAATTCGATTATCCCAAAACCTTCTCTTCTCCTGGCTGAACAATCCCAATCCAAGATACTCATCAAGCCTTGGCCACAGCAGTCTTTTCTCAGCATACACCTTTATCTCTTCTCTACCAAAACATCTCTATCCAAGAAGCAAATAACAGGAATTTTGTTTCCTGGCCCTGCATGTGAGACACACTTTCTGTTTCTTAGGGTTTTTGTTGTTTTGTTTTTTTTTTTTTTTTCACTTTTCTATGAAACTCTTTGTGTTGGAAAGGAGACAGTCACAGAGCTCTTAACATTTTCCCTTTATGAAGAAATGTGACTTTTCATCCTTAAATAATTATTCATCTTGTTCCTTAATATAGACTCGATATAGCTGCTCTACAGTGTTCCAGTAACAGCCAGGCACTATCTCAGAATCGTGACTCATCTTCTTATCCCAAACTATCCATATTCCTTACAAAAACACCCGGCTGAGCACTCTTAAATATTTATGTCATCCCCAAAAGAGAGATAGGACTGGTATCAGCACATCTGAGCCAAGGCTCAAGTCCAAGTTTAGAGCCCAAGTTCTCAGCTCACCCTGCGTTTTTTAGAAGGGTCAAACCCGAGTGTCCAAAATTTGCCTCTTGGCTTGGCTTGGGGTTCTTCACGCACAGGAGTGGAAAAGCAATCCCAACCTGTCTTGGGGCTTTCACTTGGATGAACTGAACAGAGCAATGAGGGGAATCCAGCACAGCCCCTGTAGGCTCAGAGCTCCTGTGGGACACCCTCAAGGGACAAGAGGAATGGCTGGGTGCCCTGGGGTCCAACACCTCAGGACCAGCAGGAGGGAACATGACTGGGGGTTCACCTTTGAGTTCCTAACCCGGTGTTGTAGGATTGACCTTTGGTGGATCAGCTTGGACCACTTTTGATCCCACTTCCCCTGGTTTTGTAACGCCTCGAGAAGTGCTGACACCGGCCGAGGCGTTCCCATAGAAACACGCGGAAAATCAGGCAGATGAAACTTGGATCTGGACAAGGGTGCTGGGATCCAACTCGCTGGCTTGAGCTCCCCTGTAACTCACATCCAGCTTGGGCAACGAGAGCAGCAGAGCAGAATTTGGGACTTTCTCCCCTTTCCCAGCCTGCCCATGGATTCCTCGCTGTCCCAGGAAACAGCCATCGTTCCTAACACTCCGTGCTCTCTGTAATTCCACGCTCCCTCCCTCCAGGTCACCTTTTGGCTGCTTCTTCTCCACCTCCCCGAGTCCAGCATTATCTCTGCTGATTGTTTCCAACTATAACACATCCTGGATTTTTTTTTTTTTTTTTTTTTTTTTACTTTCCAGATAATATCAAAACTTCTTCCAAGCTGCTTTGTCCTCCAGCCAGTACCTTTTAAAGCTGACAGGAGATGAGTGTGACTTGTATCTCACAAGGCTGTCTTCCCACTCGAGGCATGTGGGCACAACCCAGGAGTGCCAAAGAATTAGATATAACACAGAATTGGACAAATGCAAAGACAGATTTAAATAAACCTCAGTTCCAAACGTGTCAAAAGACTCATGTTGATTGCTGGGCTGTTAGAAATCCAGGCTGGATGTACAGACTGATAAAACAAGAACAGTCACAGCCCAGAATGAGATAACTTCTCCTCAAGCTGCTTCTTACAGAGTCCTGCTGGGTGGCTTGGATTGAGCTCCATGGTCCTGTGTCCTTGGTTTCCATGGACTGAGCACAGAACCAGGATCTGTTTCCACAGACTGAGCACAGAACCAGGCGCTGTAACCCAAATTCAAGCGCTCAGAGCAGAGGCTCTGCCCCAGCCCAGATGGTCCCACCAGAAGTTGTGCACAACCACAAGGCTGGGCCGGCTCCAGCTGAGCAGTGACAGCTGTTTTGTTCATGCCAACCCCTCCATAACCTCATGGCTCTGTCTCTTTGCCTTCACCTTCCTCCTCCAGCTCCTCCTCCCAGCACAACAGCAGCAAGAGCCCGGCTTGGCTCTGCTCCCCGAGCCCTTGGACCACAATACTCAGTTTTGCCTGGGCTGATGTGAGATCTTGAAGTGCTTTTCCACAATCCCACTCCCGCCAAGGCCACCGTGTCAGGTCCTCAGTGGCTGCACTTCCCCCTGAAGCCACCGAAGCCAACGGAGCTGGGCTGAAACTCACCACCCGACTCACTTGGCTCTGGACCTTTGATTGTGGACTTCAAGGAGAAGAAACTCCAGCACTCCATGACTTTTTCCTGACCCCAGAAGAGCTGAAGTAATAAAATGTTCTCTGGTCGTGTCCAAATCCCACAGGAGCCCTCAGTGGAACAGGCCACGAGCGTGTGCAAGGTACAGACCCCGCGCTTGGAGACCACAGCCACGACCCGATGGCTGAGAATGTTAATTGTTCTCCATCGCCCCCAGTGATTTTAACATTTCATAATTCCTCCCCTGGCTGACAGCTGGATTCTTCCTTAATTACAAACCCGTTGGAGTTGAAAAATCAGACATTTCCTGGAATTTAAACAACCAATTTTCCACCCGTCAGCATCCAACAACACGATCCTACAGCTTCTTTCTAAGCACGCTGGAAAAAAATCGTCAGAGCATGCTGGATAAACAGGGGTGGAAAGGGATTTTGATGACTTCATACATTCAAATGCAGCATTCCTGGATCTTTGGATTCCATTGAAAGGTGGAAATAGCACTGGCAGAACCACAATCCCATGTTTTTAAAAGGCAGCATGTGGTTAAATACTGCAGATGGATCTTTTAAACACAGCGTTGGCATCTGACTACGCAGTTATTCCTCTCTGCCTTAGGAGACACATCTTCATTCAGAATTATTGCAGAAGAAATGCTGATTTTTTTTTCCCCCCTCACTGTTTGCCACAGGATTTGTTCATTTTCTCTCTGCAGCAAATTGTTGTGACAGTAAGGAAAAGCTCCAAGCTCCCAGTTCTCAGCCTATTGAAAAGACAAAAGGAAAAAACTCTTGGACAGCTGCTGGCCTCCAGGAAGCTCCAGGAATGGAGACCCACCATGCTTCATCCTAATTGCATCCTTGGGGAACAGCAAAGAGCCCCAAACTCATCCAGCAGAGGCAGAAACAGCAACACCACTTGACAGGACATCTCAGCTGCTTCGTTCTCTTCCAGAACCTCACAGTTTCAGCCATATGGGTTTTTATTTTATCTTTTTTTTTTTTTTTATCAGTCTCTATCTCTTGTGGTCATGGGAAAGAAATAACCCTTCATCTGTAACTGATTAACGAGGCTGGTGCTCGAGTTTGCAAGGAGCCTGAAACGAGAGCTGGTGGTGATCTGAAGAGCCTTGCTTGCTGCTGTGAACTGTGTGCTGTGACCTCCTGGAGGGATGTCACTGGATGGAGTCTTTGCCTTAGCTCAGAGAGGACAACTGCAAATGGAAAAAAAAAAAAAAAAGCAACATCACAAACCCAAAATGACCTCTGAAGCTGGGACTACACAAAAAAGCTTCCCCAGCTTGGAAACCTTGAGGCAAGGGCTTGAAAGTCATTGGGTCTGGGGCAGCTGTGCAACGAGGACTTTCCAGAGGAAGCAATTTTATTTGGGAAAGCAATCCTGGGACTTGGAGTCCTGTTCGAGCAATGGAACTCGAAGAACGTGTGTATTTTGCATTGTTTTGGGTTTGTTCTCCCCTTGGGAGCAGCTGGGTTTTCCCCATATTGTCCCATTCTCATGGTTTGGTCGGTTTTGACATCACCTCTGTTTTCCTGGCTTTTCCTGGATTTTCCTGGGGGAGGAGGGTCCATGGACAGCTCCTTCCTCCTCCTGTGGGACACAAACTGCCCCCACCTCTGAGCGTGGTGCTGCACCTTGGCCAGGGCACTCGGGGGGGAGGGAATTGAGGAGCCGGCAGGGATTTGCACTTGTGGGGACACTGAGCCGAGCCCAGTTTAAAACCTCTCTGCTCAGAGCATCTGCAAAGCCGAGCCTGAGGGGATGATGCAATTGGGACCGCAGAGATTTCCCCATCCTCGGCTCATTTGAAGCAGGTGAGAAGCCGTGGAAAATGCTCTGGAAACAACACAGCTCATCGCGGGAGATGATTTGTCCCTGGACAGCCGAAGGAGGGGCTGCCAAAGGCATTTAAAAAGCTCCTTTGGCCTTCAGCAGGGAAAAGGGAATCCAAGGAACAACACCTGCTTCAAGGAGTAGGAGCAAACCTGGGGAGCACGTGCAGAGGGTTTGGAAAATGGGCTTTGTCAGGCAACTTAAATGGAAATGTTATTCCTGAAGTTTGTTGTCAGATTTGTGCATTCCTAACCCAGAAACCCACAGCAAAACCCAAAAATGGTGGGGTAAAAACTCTGAGGGTGAAGAGAAAGAACAAATCCCATGTAGGTGACTACAGCTGGGGGGGGGGAAATCTTTTGGGAGAGGCTGTTTGAGCCATTCTCACTCTTTCTGTCAGCATTTCGCTGGATGCAGCTCACCAGAGAATTTCTCTCATCCTGTTAAACTCGGTTTAGTGGGAGTAGCACAGCCTGTGGAGGAAAATCAACGACGCCAAGGTAAATCTTCCCCCAGTTATTAGTGCTGGGAAGGGGTGGGACGATCTTTAATAATAAGGGAGGCTGAAGAGAGATGTCTGTTTTTCATAATTGCACAGTGCTCCCAAGACAGCTGTTCAGCCATCTTGAAAATCAATGTTTTGATGCCCTTTGAACCTTCTTTTCCTGTTGAGTGTCTCTCCTACAGGTTGCTCCCCAGGATGAAAACAATAAAAGCAAATATATAACAGTAAAGGCCTGAGGTTAATGTCTTTAACAAGATAATGTTACTTAAGGGAACTGTAAACCAAATCATTCCTAAATTCCATTTGTTCTTTGCAATCTAGGATATATTATGAAACCATATGTGTGCCTATGGATTTTTTACAGGAGCACAACTGCATTTCCACATCGTGCGTTCCAGTGTTCCAGTATCACACGATTTGCTGACAATTATTATTATTCTAACTATTAATACTTCTATTAATATCTTGCTCTTGCAGCTGTGCCATAAGGAATCACAGCCTAACATGTCTGGCTGTGGGTTAAATGTGCAAGATCTAAACAAATTTGCACCAGGTCGTTTTACCAGGAATTTCTTTCTTTGGATTGAGTATCACAAGGAAATTCAGTCCAACCAACTGGCACATGCCCTTATTATTTTTAAATTCTCACCAGTGAAGAGCTTGCAAAAATTGCTTCAAGCTGCCTTCCTTGTGTGTTTGGGAACTTCAAAAGAGAAAAGCAAACAGGAAAGGGTAAATAATCTCCTGAGCACATGTGCTGGGCTTTACACCCACTGGAAATTCCACTCAAGCCGTGTTCAGGTAACTCTGTCCAGAAATTCCTTTTGCAGAATTCTCAGACGTTCCCTGCAATTCAATTAGCTGTGAGCAAATTTGATATGAAATGAGACTCTGACCCTATGTGTGTGTTTTTTGCCTTGATTTTCAGGGAAATGGGAGCCACAAAGAAGTGCAGAGCAAAGGAGCGAGTCGAGTTTATTTAACTTTCTATTATCTGCAGTGCTATAAAGCCTGGAAATGAAACAGAAACAGAATCCTCCAAAACATTTTGGACCTTGTCCAGGAAAAAATTCTAAGGACACTTGTTCCTGCTGATGCCTGCACCACTGGATTCATTTCCATGAAGCCAAGGGAAGGAAAATCCCTGCCAGTCACAGTCACTCTAGGATGGCAAAAATCTCCATGTCTGGTGCCTTCAAATTCCAAACTCACACAGAAGCAATGGATGCAAGAATTTAATCACCATGAAAAACGCTGGAAGTTTGGGAAATACTGGCCTGAGTCCAGTTCTTCCTCCTCTTTCCCTCCTCCTGAGTCTGTCAGGAATATTTGGCTTCATGTCAGCCGCAGGGATCAGGCAGGAGGGTGTTTGAGCACCAACCAAGAATCTCCACGCGGTCAAGATGGAAAAGACAAAGCTCCTTGCCCCTGTTTATAGCATGGGTAGGTTTAATCAGCTCTTTTAATTAACCCAACCTTCCCACACCATCCCAGCTGCTCGTTAATTGTCCAAATTCTCCCTTCTGTGCCAGCAGCAGAAGGATCAGAACCATTCTCCCACCATTCCCAGGATAAAATTGCATTTTCCCAGCTCGTGCTGCACCTGCCTTCACCCATAGGGTGTTTATAGTGGGACGCAACAGAAAATGCTGCTGTTTAAACCAGCAGACTTTTTAATTCATATTTATTAAAGAAAACACGTTAGCAAGGTGATGGTTTTCCTGGTAGCAATTATATTCCCAGAAATAATATCTTCTGTAGTGGATAAAGGGAAAATAATAAATAATAAAAGAAAATGACAACAACTTTCAACGTCTCTCGGCTTTTTTTACACTTGGAGTAAATCCTGAATTGTAACTTGGAAAAAAAGAAGATTTGATGGACATTTGATCATGAGTGGCAGATTAAGGTCATAAGCAACAGTTACTCATTATTTCTTAGAAGCTGGAAATTTCAAATTAAATGTTCAGGCTGTGGTTCTAAAATTAAAATAATATTTTTTCGCACTTCGTAATTGCAATTAAAAAAAACCCTGGCCTAAGGATATTTTGTGTACTGAGAGCACAAAGTAGTCTAAAAATCCACTCTTTGCTGCCACTGGGAAAATCATGACAAATTTTGAATAAAAATCAGCATATTTTTTATCTAAAAGCCCCTGAGCACTTCTGGCTCTCAGCTGGTTTAAAGCTCCTCGTGGTTTGCAACTGGTTTTTCAAGGGATCAAATCCTGCAGCTCCTTGCTGTGTGTTTGGCAGTGTGAGATTTTCATTCTGGAAAAGGCAGAGGGAGATTTGGGGTCCCTGGAGGTGGAGACACATGGATTTGGAATGCCTGTGCCTGAAAGACAAACTGACACTCCATCCTAACAAACGTATTCCAAAACAGCAAAGAAACATTTACCTCAACCTCCCACCAACCAAAGTTATTTTTAGATTTTTTTTTTCCTAAATTAAAAAAATAACCACAGAAAGCCCCCAAAATCTTTTAATCTAATCTTGGCTATATTTTCCCCTTCAATGCCTGAGGGATACAAGATTATTTATAACAGGAAACCTTTGATTTCGGAGCTTTTATGTTTGGGGTGTGTTTTTTTTTTTTTTTTTTTTTTTTTGCAACGTTCCAACTTGCAAAACACAGAGTTGTTGGGGTTTTTTTTAGGCAAAAAAAAAAAAAAAAAAAGCAAATTGCAAAGTGCATCCAGGGCTAATTCCGCCCCTGCTGCTGGAGCAGGATGAGATCCATGGGAAGGGCTTGGATGGTCCCACCCTTTGCAGAGCAGCATCCCTGTGTGTTCCTGGCAGGAATGGCCTGCACACAGCAGGGACAGACACATTTAGGATCCCCTGGGGAATTTCCCTTCCCATTAGCACGGCCAGTGTGAAATCTGCAGCGGGGTCAAGGCAGGGCCTGAGCATCTCCCTGACAACAGCACGGCCAGAGGGGCCTTCCCAAGATCCATGGAATGGAAGTTTCTCCCTGATTTCACGGCTCGGAGGCAGGGCCATGAGAAGCACGTGGATGGTGCTATCCCATTTTTCCTCATTTAGGGATGCAGGGAGTGTAAAATCCGGCTCTGCCTCTTGGGAAGCCTCAAGATGTAGATATTGTGTGCGTTGTCCTCTCCAGCCCCACCCAGTGTGACATTCCAGCAAATAAACCTGGCTTAGCTCTGCCAGACTGGTCTTAAAGAGGATCCTGCTCCGCTCTACCGCCGGCTGGAAGTTTGGGAAATATGTACAAATCACCAGCGGGATGGGGCTGCTGAGGAACATGGCTCGAGCTGTTTAATTTTCCAGCATCAGCCTCATTACCTGGCTATAACAATGTAATAATTAATAGCTGTTTTATTGTCCTCATTCCGTGGTTATGACAATGTAATAATTAGTAGCTGTTTTATTGTCCAGCATCAGCCTCTTTCTGTGGTTATGACAATGTAATAATTAGTAGATTTTTAAATTTCCAGCATCAGCCTCATTCCCTGGTTATGGCAATGTAATAATTAGTAGATTTTTAAATTTCCAGCATCAGCCTCATTACCTGGTTATGACAATGTAATAATTAGTAGATTTTTAAATTTCCAGCATCAGCCTCATTCCCTGGTTATGACAATGTAATAATTAGTAGATTTTTACATTTCCAGCATCAGCCTCATTCCCTGGTTATGACAATGTAATAATTAGTAGATTTTTAAATTTCCAGCATCAGCCTCATTCCCTGGTTATGGCAATGTAATAATTAGCAGATTTTTACATTTCCAGCATCAGCCTCATTCCCTGGCTGTGACAATGGGAAGAGCCAGCAGCTCACATCCCCGGCAGCAGACACAGAACTCAGTGTCACAACTCACTTTAAAAGCTTTTTGACCAATCACACGAAGCAAAAGCACACTGACAATAATTCCATCCAACCACTATAAGCACACTGCCTTTTAAAACCTTTTAAAACCTTTTAAAACCTTTTAAAACCAAACCTGGTTAAAACAGGTTATTTTAAATACAATACCTGCTTGCAAGCCTCAAAACACAATGCACAGAGCTCCATTATTAAGCTCAGAAATTCCGAATATCTCTCTGGATAGATTTTTGTGTAGCTCAGGGAGTTATTTCAGTCAAGTGTAATACACTGACCATCCTTCTATTTCTCCTCACTTTCTACTTCTCGTAGAATTTTTCTGCTGACAAATCTCGTATCTGCTGCTCAGCTCTGATCACAGTTCTGCTGTCTCTGAGGCCTTTTGCAACTTGCCCAAAATGCTGCTTTTAAGGATTCCCACACACTCCTCTTCCCTCCAAGCTGTTCCTTAATTCCTGAGTGACAGGTGTCAATCATGGCAGGTGATGGCAGGAGCACAGGGCTGGGACTGAGCCTGGCTGGGCGTTCGTGCAGACTCAAGGCATGTTCTGATTTTCAGGAAAACGTCCCCTACAGCCCAAAGAAAAAAACATTCCTGACAAAATTTCAGCTGGATGGAGGTGATTTCAGTTGTTGGATCAATAACCAACTTCTCTGAAGAAATAAATTTCTCTACCTTTTTTATGAGAAACAAAACTCCCCAACTTTTTCAGAGTCCACTATTCCCACTTTCTTGGCAAGTTAAAAAATCTTCTCTGATGCCTTGGTCCTTATGAGGCTCAGATTCATTATGTATTTATTATGAAAAATTAATATTTTTTTTATCAGAAATGTCTTCTTTTATTCATTTAATTATTAATAAACTCACCGAAACAAAAAAAACAGTGAACATTGAACAGTGGGTAAAATGGAAAAAAGAGTGGGTAAAATGGAATGGGAATAGTTTGCAAAAATTACCATCAGAGTCTAAGTCAGACCTAGAAATGTTTATAATAATAAAAAAAATCCTCATGTGGTGATACTTTTCGTGCAAGCTTCAATGCTTAGAAAAACGGGAAAGTTTCTCTGGATTTTTTTTTTTTTTTTAATATAAATATATGCATGTGTAGCAGAGAGTAAGATCAATGCCAGGCTCAGCTTATGAGGGATAAATCAGATTTCTGCACACAGAAATTTTCCTCTTGTTCCCTGCACAGGTTAAATGGGATTTTAATAAAGGTGTTTAATCAAACCCTATATAATTTCAGCACTAACAGCTTTTTATTGTCCCTTTTCATCTCGCCTTCATTACGGCTCTGATGAAGGTGATAATGGTTTCTCTCTTGCTGGCAAGGGGAGAAAACTGATTTTAAAGGGGTTTTGCCAGGTGTTTTCCAGGGGGATGGGCAGAGCCTGGTTCCAAGCAGGGCCTGGGCTTGGCTGATCTCCCGACTCCCTCACCGGGGTGATGAGGATGGACAGATGAGGCTGAAGAGAGGAAATCCATGAGCAAGAGCACATCCCTGGCTGCACCATCCCATATCCCAGCTCTGACCCAAGAACTCTTTTTTCTTGTTGTTTTTTTTCTCTCCTATCCACACTCTAAAAGTTAAAAAAAAAAAAACCAAAAAAAACCTGGTGGTTTCTTTCCATCATGTCCAAGCTGGAGCCATCACACGCGTCCAGGAAAGAGAGAAAAAATTCATTGACCTGGGTGAATGTAAAACAAATATTTTTAGGACAGGAAGTTCTTGCTGGAGGCTGGGTAGAGAGGCAGGGGACAGGGAAAAGGGGACAGAGATGGGATGTGGTGGGTGAGGATGTCACTTCTGCCATCTTCTCAAGGTCCCAACCACCTCAGGAACAGCTGTCAGCCAGGAATCCAAAGCCTCTGAGTGGAACACATCTGAGGAGATCACTTTGTACCCAAACCACTCAGAATAACAATAAAAATGAAAAGGCTGCCCTGAGCTCTGGCAAACCCATTCCTCTGAACGTCGAGTTCTGTGCTTTCCCCATGAAAAATGATGGTTCCCCCTGCCTCTCCTCTCCCTTTAATCCCAGCAATGCTGCATTTATTCCAGCTGACCATGGACTTTCCTTCTCTCCCTCCCTCTTGCTCCAGAGCATTAATGAATGGGAACATTTTTCTTACTTCCAGAGACATTTTGAAAGGTTTCAAAGCAAATTCTCTGGAAGCCCAAGCAGAACCCACACTCCCCCCCACTGCGTGTCCACGGAGAGGATTCCAGCGAGGAGAAATCACCGTGACCCCATTCCCGTTAGGAAAAATAAATCCCTTTTCTTCCCTCTGAGCTGCAACTCCACGTGGAACAATTTAAGCCTTTCCTGCCACCTCCAGGCACTGAGGTTGGTAATTGAAATCCTGAGGATGGGAGTTGGCCGGTGGACAAACAGGGAATTGTCATGCCTTTGGATCTGCCTTGCTTTTGGATGGTTTCAGTGCCAACTGATCTCTGTTTTCACTAATAATTAATTTTTCTTTTCTCTTCCTCTCGAGCAGGGCAAGGTGTTCCCTTTGGAAATTTCATCCCACCATGTCCCTCTGTTAAACTGCCTCCAAGCCAGCCAGGAGACTCCTCTAGGGAGCACTGAGGAAACCATCTGGCTTTTTCTGGAATGCTTGAAGTGCTCAACCTCTGTGCCAGGAAGAAGCTGATCCCTGCCAGCTCTGGCAGGAGGTCCTCCAGGATGACTGACTACCAGGAATTGGATGGACCTGAGCAACCTTGTGCAACATCAAAGCTGCTCTGGCTCCGACAGCCCGGGAGAGCTTCAGAAATCCCTTCCAACCTCAATTATCCCATGGTTTTAACATTTGGGTCTCAATCTTCCTAAGATGGTCAAGCCCAAAGGCAGGCTCTGATTTTATGGGGTAGAATCAGAGAATCATGGAATGGTTTGGGTGGGAAAGGACCTTGGAGTTCATCTTATCCCACCCCTGCCATGGGCAGGGACAACTTCCACCAGCCCAGGCTGCTCCAAGCCCTGTCCAGCCTGGGTTTGGGCACTCCCAGGGATCCAGGGGCAGCCACAGCTGCTCTGGGAATTTCATCCCCGTCCCTCCTCACCTTCCCAGTCAAGAATTCCCTCCCAATATCCCATCTAAACTTACTCTCCTTCGGTGGGAAGCAATTTCCTCTCGTCCTGTCCCTCCAGGCTCTTGCAAATTACCTCTCTCCACCATCCTCGTGGGCCTTGAGGCCCTGGGAGGCTGAAATTGGGTCACTCCAAAGATTTCCCTTCTCCAGACTGAACAATCCCAATTTCCAATGCTCCAGCCTCAAAGGGAGTCTCTGTGTTGTGAAAAAAAAAATTATTTTAAAAATGAATCCTGACTCAGAAAAGTGGGAAGAGGGGGGCCAGGAGGAACCACTTAGGTGAACTCCAGATACCAGAGGCATGGAGCTCCAGCACCAAACTTTTTTCCAAGGTCCTTCCAAACACCCCCCATGACTGACAGGAACCAAAAATCCCTTCAAAGCACATCCATGCCTAAACACAAGAGGCTGGAAGGCACCAGAGAGCTCCAGGGAACTCTTCCAGCGCTCCTGGCGTATTTCTGAGGAGCTTTAGGCACTATCAACAGCTTTATTTGTGTGCGTGCGAGTGGTACCAGGACAGGAGAGAGGGAGCAGCACAAAACCAAGGAAACTTGGCTGGAAAAAACACCCAAACACGTCAGGATGAAGAAATGTCCTCCAGTCCCTCCTTGGAGAGCACCGGGATCCCTCACATGGAAAGGAAAAACAAGAAGAAGAGGATGGAAACAAAAAGTGTCACCAACATCCGCTGTTGTTTTCCTTGGATTTGTGCTGGTGACACACAAAGCTCCTCATCCACCTGCTCCAGGCACAAACCTGTAGGGAATATAAATGATATCCCAATTAAAACCAGCTGGAAATTATTCCACACACATTCTCCTCGTTCCAAGACACCAAGATTTTGACCACAGCCAGTTTAGTTTTTTTATGGAAGCTTTTCTTCCTCTTTTAAATTGGAGGAGAAAATGAGGAAAATGCTGCAGATCATTTCTGCAGCAAGTTTTTCTCTTGTTGCTGGGTCTTTCTTTTAATTTTGATTTTAAAAATTTTTGGGCTGATCTTTTTTTTTTTTTTTTTTGGAAGAGTGGAAGCATCCCTCAAAATCTGAGCAGCAAAAATAGGAATAAAAGGAAAACTGTGTGGAAATGAGGAAACCTAGAGAGATCAGGGATGGTTTGAGGTCCTGCCTATGGACATAGCTGCTCAAAAAGGACACCCTAACCCATGGTTTGCATCTCCTCCACCTTTGTGCCTTGATCTACCCGAGGGGCAAGAAATTGTGTCTTAATTAAGGTAAAAGCAACCTGAGGGGAGGATCTCCAGGCTGCCACAACATATCCCAGGAGGAAACAGCCAAGATGTTCTGGATAGAGAGAGCTCACTTTGGTCCTCCCAGCTCTCTTTTCCAGTTCTGAAGTTCTCTGGGTTGGACTTTGAGAGTTTTGATGCCATTTTAGGGCAAAAATCAGCGTCCACACGTCTAAAAAACTACAGGCAGATTCTAATTCTCTGCTCTGTGTATTCCATCCCAATGAGCACTTCACCAAATGTAAATAAAAACAGCTTTTCCTCTTCTGGCTTGTTCCATGAAGCTGTACTTGGGCCTCCACGTAATCCATGGGATTTCTGCAGCATTTAGATTTAACTCAGTAATTTGTACGGCTGCCTGAGGTGCTTCCAAATGTGCTGGAGCTCAGTGTTGGTCTCTTCCCAGCTGCCTAATTAAAACCATGGAATAAAAGGGTTTGGCTGAGGTGACTTCTAATTCTTCTTTCCTCCTCCTTTTATTTTGTAATCAAAAGAAATCTTTGGAGTCAGGGGATTATTCCAAGCAGCCCCTCGGAAAGGGCACCTGCTGGAAATCCTACAGAGAAGTGGAGGAGAGTTTTTTGGAGCTCGTCCAGACTGAATGCCAACGGAGGTTATGGCACACACAGGAAAAATCAAATTGCTTGTGATCCTCCTCTCATTGCAGCATCCCTTTTGGAATGGTGCCATGAGGAAAAGAAGATTTTTCCCCCCACCTCCAAAGCCTTAATGAGGATTTTGGAACCTCTGATGAGGGGACAGCTTTGGAGGAGCAGGGTGTGGATGACAAATGTGCTCAAGGGAGTCCTGTGGGGAATCAGCAAAACCTGGGAGCAGGGAACACCTTTCCACATGCAGAGGAAATCTCCAGCCTTCTGCAGTTTTTCCTTTATGGGGAAAGACTTGAGTGACAAGAGGCAAAATCTTCCCCTCAGCGCGCAGAGGGTGAACTTGGAAGCCTGTGAACAAGAAATGACTTTTCTCCTTGTTGTGTCCATACAGCCAAGAATCAAAATCTGGGCCTTGTAATTGTTTGGTGCACGAACTCCCGGATTGAAGTTTGGGTTTCGTGGTATCTGGCTCAGCATGTCCACCTCATGTGGATCAAAGACTACATGGTAGAATTAAGCAAATGCAATCAGTGTAATATGATTCATTCTTGTCCTGCTCAGCAGATGTTGGAACAGATGTCAGGTAAAAAAACCCAAAAATCTGCTGGGGAGTGAGTGTGTTATTTTGAATTAGTGCATGTAAGAGAAGGGAGTATCTTTATTAATCCCATTTAAGGTGAAAGAGAGTATTTATGGCTTTGGTTCCTGGGAAATTATCCTCCCTTTGCCTCAGATTGTGGGCAACAATCAGTGGTTCCCTATCAGGAACAGGACAGTGCTGGTGGGCTGGGATCCTTTCCTATCATCCTGCTCGGCCTAAATAGCAGAAACAACATTTGAAACACTGAGGAATTGTAGGGTTGAAAATCTGGAGTCGTTTCTAACCTGCTCTCAGGGGAAAACCTTTGATTTGGCTTGTGTTGAGCAGTTGCTTTCATTATATTCTGGGGAGTTCCCTAGGTCTTTTCTCCTGATTGATAAACACATTACCAAAAATCTTTCTTTTTCTGGGATTTCTTCGTCAGCACTAAAACTGAGGGAGTCCTCTTACACAGAATTAATCACAGAATTATAGTAACTGCTAATTAGTGAGGCAGACTCTCTCTTAGGCATTTATCTGCAGCTTTAGAGATCCCATCTCCCAGTTTAAAGTCACAACTGGAGCAGACCTCGAGCATCCCCACTCTGCTCAGCCAAGAATGTTTCTGCAGAATTTAAAAGCTCTGCCTCCTTTGTTAGTCAGAACTCCACAAACCCCAAAAAACCCCTCGTAGCCGATAAAGAGCTGCTTGGAAAAGTGCCTGGCTATGAGTAACCTATCTCAAATTCCAGATATTCTGAGGAAAATTGCTTAGCCTGCCAGAGCAGTAGTGCAGGACAGGTTGGTGGGGATGGGAAGGGAATTTCTTCCATGGTCAGTGAGATTCCTCTTTGATTATTCGGGATTTTAATCAGCTGATGGGAAAACCTCAGGATCCAGGTGGCTTTTCCTCATCAGTTCCATTGGCTGGAGTGCTCCAGCAACCACTCTTTTCAAAGGAGGAGAAATCAAATCCAACAAAGAGGAGGCTTTGGGGTGAGTCTGCTCCTCCACTCAGCATTTTTATATCAGAAAATAACATCAGGCCCTTCATCTTCGAAGGTCATTAATTTCTTCAGGGATCCTGGATGGTTTCCCTCTGAATCTCTGTGGAGATGCTGCTTTTTATAACCACCCAATGTCACAGGGGAAAGTTTCTGCAGCCAGCACATTCACTGAGCCACCAGTGCTGACATTTCCCCTGTGGTGTGGCTTTGTTAACTCTGTCTGGCCATCCACATAAGGTCATTCTTTGCAAGAACAAGCAATTCCACACCCACGCTCCAGCAAACCAGCAATACCTGCAAAAACCGGGCTTCAGTCACATTATTTCATTTATTACTCACTGCCCTTCATGATCATTTGAGTCTTTTTTTCTGATTTTCTCGTTTTCCTTGCCACCAGAACACGTTACAGCTCCGTCCACTGCACACAGAGAAGTTGCCATGTTTTGGAAACCTTTCAAGTGGTGAACATATTTAGATGTGTGCCTGAAACACAAGCTTGTGTTGTTGCTATAAGGGTATGGATCTTACTTTAGCTACAAGGCTTGGGAATTCAATTAGGAGAAGAATGTGGAGCAGGAGGCAGCAGAAAGCTGCTGGTTAAAACTCTCCCTAATTCTGATTTTCTCTGAGACTCTCATCCCATCACTTCACCTCCACACGTGCCTGATCCTTTCCCATTCGTTTATTGCCCCTCTTGCAGAATCTGCTCCTCAGTCAGCAAACAGGCTGGATATTGGATCCAGACCCCAAAGCTCCTACCTGGGCTCATTTCCAGCTGTGTATTTGTAAAAAGGCTTTTCCTGAAGAAGCCTTTTCAAAGAGAACAGATGCCCACACCTTGCTGTATTTTGGAGAAAGCTGAAATGATCCCTGAAGGGTCCCAGAAGGTCCCTTCTCTGACCCATCCTGTGATGCAGGGACTCAGTTCTGTCCTGCTTTTACCCAGGAGTTGCACCACGATGCTGCTGCTTGACGGCCACCGTGGGGATTATTTTCATTTTTCCAAAACAGAGGAGACAGAGCAAAGAAACGCTGCAGGCAGAATTCCTGCACACAAAGTGCTCGAGCCCTAAAGGTGTGATGAAAGCATAATCCTGCACATAACCCTCAGTTCTGCTGCCTAAAATAATACTCCAGGATGCTGGCAGGGGAATACTTCGCTTCCTGTGAGTGTTTCAGTTCACATTCTCCCAAAAATAACACAGCGACTGTTAACACCTGCACTTTTCAACATTTCCTTGCTCACAACAAGGAGATTAATGGGTTCCATTCAAAAAGACCTTTTTGACCTCATTTATGATGTTGAGAAACTCAGGAAATTGCCTGCTAATCCAGAGCTTGATAATCCCAGGTTTCTTCAGGGAAGATCCCGGCTCGAAGCGTTCACCAGGAGAAGGGTTGGGTCCAGGTGGGACAGGATCCCCAGGGACTCACAGCAGGTGAATCTTCATCCCTCTGTGTTAAGAGATCAAGAGGAGAGGTGGGAATGAAGGAACAGAAGTTACTCAACCTGCCCAGTGCTGCAGACCACAGGGAAAACTTCATTTGACCAAGATTTTGCTCCCGTTTTGGAAAAAACATGGGAAGATGGGGGGCGGGGGGGAGGATTGGAAAAACATGGGAGCCCAGGGGGATTGCAGCAGCTCCCAGGGGCTCTGGGCAGGATTAGGCCAGGCTGAGCTTGCAGACAGATCCTGGAGTGACCCAGGGGCCTGACCCAGCAGCTCCTGATGGCTCAGTGCCACAGCAGCTGGCAGCGGCATGGGAAGCAGGAGCTGCAGGTTGGCTGCTCCTGGAAAAGTCGGGGCTGGCAGGTGGCATCACTTTGTGCCTCTGCCTGGGATTTCCAGAGGAACACTTCTCCCAGTTTCTCACAGACAGCCCCAGCCTTCTGCTTTCAATTTCACAGAGGACTGGAGGGTATTTTTTTTATCTTTTCTTGTTGCTTTTCAATGTATTTGTGTATTATAAACATGGACCAAACCCCCAAGAGTTTGTCAGAGAGGTCCAGCCTTTGAGAAAACAGCCTTGCCCAGACTGTTCAAAGTACAAATATATCAGCACCTCTACCTGCTTCTGCTTAAGGAAACATTCAGCCAGTTGATCAAATGCCATCTTAATTACAAGCTTTCCAAAGAGCAGAAACGAGCCAGGAAACATCAGAAATAAGGAGCTGTGCAGCTCCTTCACAACAGGAGGGAAAACAAAAATGAAACCAGTGCCTGGATTCAGCACAGGATGAGCAGGGACAAGCTGAGGATGCTTCAGAGAAGGAGCGCCCTCAAAGAAGGAAGGTTTGTGCAGGACAGAGCCACTTCAGTCACAGAATTGCAGTAACTGATGGAGATCTGGTGATTAGTGAGGCAAACTCTCTCTTTTAGCCATTTATCTGCAGCTTTAGTGACCACCCAGAGATCCCATCTTCCAATTGAATTCCATAGACACAACTGGAGCAGACCTTGAGCATCCCCACTCTGCTCAGCCAAGAATGTTTCTTTAGACTTCTGCATTTCCCTATTTGTCCTCATGAAGAAACTCAGCCCCTAATTAATTTAGAAGAGCCCCAATTAAGAGCTGCCTTTCCTGGGGAAGGAGGTGAGTGTTTCCCAGGCTCTGTGGTGCTCTGTTCCTCGTCCTTCTTTTCCCCACTCAGTCCCTGCACCTCTGGAAACTGGAAAGAGCAGATTCCCTCTGGAAAGCCCTGCTGGGGAGAGGTGCTGGAACAGGGGTGGAGCAAAGAGCAGGAGGCAAATCCACAGCTCAGGCTTTCTGTAGGAGTGAAGTTACCAGGATCACTGCCAGGGCAGAGGGACACATCCAGAGGGTGATTCCAAGCCCAGAGGTGGCACAGGCAGGCTCAGCAGCAAATTCCCAGCTGCTGCTGCCTCCCTGCTCTGGTTCCTTTGCTTTCACTCCCATCTCCTCCCTCCTGCTCCTCTGCCATCCTTTAGTGCCCATTCAGGCCTCTCTGTCACCCCCAACCTTTCACTGCTCAGCCCAATGAACCATCTTAACAAACTCAAAAAGATTTGATTCCCAGAGCCAGCGTGGGGTGCAAATCCATCAGGAAATAACAAGGTGCCCCCATTGTAGAGAATTTTTTTTTTTTTTCCAGATTGTACTGATGGAGTTGTTTTGTAGACCCAAAGCAGGTTGGGGGGGAGGGAAACCACTCTGGGCATTTGAGTCCTTTTGCTCCATAGGAAGTTTTGAGGCAGCTCCAAACAATTGGGGCTGAGAAAGTGCAGCAGATGTTGTGTTTGGACACGGGATTTGTACACAGGGCTGGGAGCTGGAGCCCATTGTTCAGGAGCCCGGGTTCTCCCCGGAGCTGCAGGAAGCACAGGGCACAGCTGAGCATACCCTGGCCAAAGTTCCTGCAAGGATTTTTCCCAAGGCATGCTTTGTATGCTGCTGGAAAAACAGAAAAATCAGAAACAGATCGATAAACTTATCGATAATCCTCTTTTCGAGTCGATCAGAGTAAAATTCAAAGAAATCTGGTCAAAATGCTTAGAAATGTCCTTTTTTTTTTGTCTTAGTGAAAAGCTGAAGAATTAAACACATCCCCATGTGCCTTCTGATGCCTTTTTTTCCAAGTTCCTCACTCATTCCATTTTTCCAGAGAATACTTTCCCTCTGGAAAGGTAAAGGAAGTTAAAGAACTAAAGGAAATTTTATTGACAACTGTTTGATTGACAATTGAGGAAAATGTTGGATCTGTTGATTTCTCACTGTTCTTATCTGGCCACACTCCAAAAAATGCCTCCATTCTCTTAAACTACAAATTAAATGCCTCTGTCACTGCAAATAACGCTGAAGATGCTCAGAAAGCTTGAAATCTCTCTCAGCCTGAGACCTCTTCATGTTCTTTAGGTTCCCTCAGTGAGAATATCACAAAAATTCCATGTACAAGTCCCTCAGTTGTGTTATCACCAGCTCCACTCAGACCAAATTTATTCTGCAACAGAATAAATTTCTCAGCTAAAAGGTAAACTGGGTGAGGGGAAGAATATAGAGAAAAGGGGGGAAAGTGTAAAATACTGCAGGAAGTTGTCATCTCTGGGCAGAAAAAGTAAATATTTTTATCCAAGAAGGATATAAAATTGAGATACCTTCTGAGCAGGCTCCCTGCTTGTGAGAGAGTGAAATGTTCTATCCTTCAAGAGCAATGGATAAAATAAAGATGAGAAATAGAAGCCTGATCGAAGCGTTGCTCCAGCTTGACTTGGATTTCATAGGGATATAAACCATGGCAGGGGGTGGAAGGGGATGGGATTTAAGGTCCCTTCCAACCCAAACCATTCCATGATCCTGTGAATCCATGAAATCTTCATGTGACCATGGTCCTAAACCTGCATTTACCCTGGCTGACCTTCACTGGTGGCCTGAAGGCTCTTGGATGAACAGGAGCCGTTTCTGAAGGGTTGAAGAACAGCAAAAAAAAAAAAAAAAAAAATCCTAAAATTGCTGCCGAAAGCCTTTCTCTAACGGTGAGAAAAATAGGATGGGAAATTCCCACCCAAATTTGAATCCTGACAGATCACTGGAAAAGCCGCTGAACTGAGGGATGGATTGTTGATTTCTCCCAAGATAAAGGCAGGATTAGACTCAAGTAGCAAAAATCTTTCTGAGAGGGGAGGAAAGCACTAAAGGGTTTCAAGCTCAAGAAGAGCCAGAGTGCAGCACTGGCTCCACCCAACCACGAGTAATTAAATGTTTTTTAATTTTTTCCTGAGAAATGAGAGAGTTGATTCAGAGATAACATCCTGCTCGGAATCAGGATAAAACAACTTCTCCTCTGCCCATCCAACCTCCTCTGCACTGCTTGGATTGCAAGACAAACCCAGATATTCCGAGGAATGGGAGGGATTTCAAAAACCTGCAGAACCACCAGAAAGCTGCTCCTAGACATGCACAGAGCATTTTGTGCTAATCAGGGAGCAAACTCCTCTGCAAAATATTATTCATGGGACTGAACATCAGCCAACTGCAAAAACATTTTCTTAACTTGTGGGTAAACAGTTTCCAGTGCTGGCCTCTGCCTCCCTGCATTATGGTAATTTCACACTTGAAAATTTCACAAATAAAACGTCCAGAGCCGCTTGCAGGAAAATTGCGGTGAATTAAAATAAGCAGCAATTCGGTTTTCTCTAAGCTGCTCTGGTCTTTGTTTCAATTTCTTTGCCTGATTTGAGCTGAGCTTCTGAATTAGGAACAGGGAATCTGGGATTTTTTTTGTGTTTTAAGATGCAGTTTTAGGGGACAGTGTTATTCAGAGAGCAGCAGGCAGGGAAAGAGGCACGCTGAGGTCAAGGCAGAAAGAAAAAGCCAAGTAGGAACTAAAGAGGGGTGGAGTGTGCCCAACAAACACCAGATTAATCCTGCCTGCATCCATCTTCTGCCTCATTTGGTGCTGGGCTTTGAGACACAGGGCCAGGGACTTTGGAACATGAGGATGCAAATGAGATTTTGAATGCCCATGCTCAGTACCAGAGGTAATTAGAGAGCTTGGCTGAGGTTTTGATCCAGGGCACGTTCACAGGGTCTTTTCATGAAGCTCATTTACGGGTACCCGAGCAGGCACAAAGGAATGAGGCCAAAACTCTGCCTGGGCCATCAAGGACTTCCCTGAGCCAGGATCCCAGCCCAGGTCATGGGCTGATCCCCCAGCTCTGCTCAGCACTGCCCTCCCCACCAAGCTGAGCTCAGCTCATCCTCCTGCACTGCCCCAGCAGAGCCCCAAGTCCTTCCTGAGCCCCCCTGGAAGCCCAGCCCCAGCACCAGCACGTTTTGGGGCTGTTGGAATGTGACCTTTTCTTCCTGGTCCCTCCTGGAGAGAAGGAACATCTCCATGCAGGTCTGTTGCCCACGTCCCAGCTCATTTCTCACCCCACTTTTGACATTCAGATCAGTCAGACACCTCAAGCCCTGGAACATTTAATTATAGCTCGTGCCATCATTTACCTTGTCCACTAAGCCTTTGATTACATTAGGCAAGAAAGAAAATTTCATCTATGCTCTCCAGCTATTCCTTAGGCTGAAAATAAAGCTGGAATTGGCCAGAAAGAGATGACATTTTTCTTCAAGACAGCTGAAGGAAGCATGAAATCTGCTGTCCAGGATATCCGGGACTTGGCTGGTTCTTTCTCTTCCCTGAGTTTTCTCACCAAATGATTCTTGTTTATTTTATTAAAAAGTCTGTTCCTCTTTGACAGGTGTCCTATAGGCAGAAAAAATGTCTTGTCTAAGGACAGGGAGGGAATTAGTCCTGGGTTTCTTCTCAGGAGTAGTGCAAGTTTCTCTGCTGAAGGTGCACGGCAGAAATATTCCTGTGTTTAACTCAGTGTGATGCATTCGTGCACAGAACTTCAGGGGGGATAAAATTATGGAGAATTGAAAGGCTCCAAAATAAAAAAACCAAATGGAAGTGAACTCGCAGTGGCAGGTGGAATAGGAATTTTGGAACTGTAAATTGAATGGAACGGAATATTGAACTTCACAGAGATTTGGCAGTTTTGGAAAGGAGTTTTGTAAAATTAAAAGTCTAAATTAAAGAAAAGAAAAACAACAACAACAACAACAACAACAACAAAACACAATAAAAAGGCAAACAGGCAGTTAGCCAGGATTCCCTCAGCTTTTAAAACACTCAGTTATCAGCAAATACATCAATTTAGTGCAAAGTTCAGTATTCTGGAAGCTGCTCCAGCACTAAAACTCGTTACCAGGAGCCACCCTGCTCCCTCCCACCCCTGCCAAACCCCAGGGTCACGCATGGCCCTGCCCCGTTGGGTCACCAGAGCTGGAAAATCCCAATCCATTGGACATTTTTTAAAAAGGCACCGCCATCCAGGAGCAACAGGGTTCACTGCAAAGCCCTTGGGAGGTTTTTAGTTCAACACCTGAACCCCAGTAATGACAGGGGATGTGAGGATGCAGCTCCTTTTCACTCATCCCCAGGAACAACTCACCCAACTCCCTAATTCATCGACTAATTGACTCCCTAATTAATTGAATCAGCAGAAAAATGAGCCCTACAAAACCCTCACAGCAGTTTCTGGCTCAGCCAGGTCAGACGAGTCCCAGGGCCAGCGGAAGGGAAGGGATGGAAATAACGTGGCAAGAGGAGGGAAAAGGCAGGACTGCAGGGATGGAGATTAATCCACACTGTTGAATCCGCAGTATTTTGACATGAGGATACCAAATAATTCCTGATTTAGCTGCCTATTGCTGCAAATCATCCCAAGGTTATGGAGAAACTCAAATGCTTCCCTGAAGGATGAGCCTCTGCAGGAGTTAATGGAGGAAAACTCCAAGTTTGGGGTTTTATTTTCCACAGATCAAGCTCGAGGAAGAAACAGCAGAGGAATGAATCAGTGAGAGCTGGGAAAGGACCTCAGATTAATAATGTGAGTCAGGGGAGGACAGAGAGTAGCTGAACACATCATCAACACGAGCATCACCCCCAAACCTCCACGTACCAAAGCACCAAGAGTCAGATTTAACTTTATCCATGTGTCCTGCTCAGGCAGCTGCTTAATCACCCTAATGAGCACAAATGGCCCCCAGCATTTAAACCCTCTGTTAGATATCAGCACCCTAAACCAAAAACTGCCAGCAGAACAGACCCCTTTGCACCCATAGGTAGGGGTCAGTCAGTATTTCCAATAAGTTTTGAAGCAGACAATTTGTGCTTTGAGTAGAGCTACCAGGATGCTCCATGGTAATTTTGGTTTTGTATCTTTTATTTCTTCTTCACAGTCAAACTGCCCATTTGGAAACCTTGGTTTGAAAATAAAGCAGAGGATGAACCCTCTTAAGCAGATTTTGCAAGTAATGGACGGGTTTATTGGTTTGGGGAATGAAAAAAAAATGGAATTTCACCTCACACAAAGCCTTTTGTGGGTTCCCAGCACTAACAGGATTGATTAGGAAGGCTCTTTGTGACTAACAGGTGGATGGGCTTTATTTTTCCTAGAAATTTTCCTCACAGTGTTAAATTTGGAGGACCTGTGCCCAATTTCCATGAAGATCTGCTCCTTGGGACCCATCCGACCACACCATGGTCACTTTTGGGCCCTAAGAAATCAGAGGGGAGATTGAAGGTGGGAGGGGGATGCTGACCATGGGTGAAACGAGTGAACCTGAGCTCAGGCAGAGATTTGAAGTGGTTTTAGGATATTTCAGGGGCAGCTTCCATGCTCTCCAACGTGTTGATCCATCCCCTTGTCCTGGCAAACATCCAGAGGTGGCTGCTCCCTTCCTCCCCTCCACAAGTGGAGAAGAGAGGAGGAGTCAGAAAGTTGACGTGGCAAATCTCCAACCCTCTCCAAATACATTTTATGAAATCCAGCAATTAATATCACGGAGAGCAGAGCCTGCTCCAGCAAAGCCAATGCAGTACTTGGGGAAGAAGGGAGAGCGGGAGTGATTTAGAAACTCCTATTTCTTGGACAGGGGCACGCTTGAAAAGGCTGATCTCATAAATCTGTGGTTTCTGCGCGTTTTTGGGTTGCGTATCTGAGCACTCCCACAGCAGATAGTGGGACGTGTAACATTCCCAAGTCCATGAACCCCAGTCACATGATGGTAATTACTGGAGACCTTGAAACACAAAGACCAATAAATTCAGCATTAAGAGCACAGCTCCTGTTTGCTTACTCACAGCACAGAATTTGGCCAGAATTTGCATGGGAAGGTCTTATCCCTTCAAGAATCTTGATTTCTCAACATGTTGTTGATCCTTTGGATACCTCTGGCCACATGTTAGACAAAGAATATTCCCCTCAAATGTCCTTAAAGGATCCAAAGATTCCAACCCAGCAAGTGCTGGCTCCCGATTCCTTGGGCCTCTTCAGAAATTCAGCATCAGGAGCTTTTGAGAGGGGGGAATCATAGCAAAGTATAAGTGAAGTTTTCCTTTCCAAATACAGAGATTCTTTAGAGCACAGAGTATCTTGGACTGACAGGATAAATATGGGCTCACTTCATCCCCAGGGAAGATGGATCACATGTACCCTGGAGGGGGAAACCACTGAAATGGGGGAGCAGGTAAAAAATGGGGGAGGAAAAGAAGAATCCACCACCCACTGCAGCGGATGAGGAGCACCCACAGTTCAGCATCTCCCCAGAGCAAACTCCTAGAGCTGAACTCTGCTTATTGTACAAAAACTCGGAGATTATTAGAAGGAAAACCAGCAGCATCCATCTCTTAGCTGCTCCACGGGGTCTCTGAGCTGAGTCTTGGTGTGGTCTGTGCACGCCGGTGCCGTGACTCACGAGCTGAGCAAGCACAGCCTGCCCCGACGCTGGACTCTGCTGCCACGGCCGAGCTGCCAGCTCTTTGAAGGAGATAAAAGGTCCCCAGCTGGGCCAGGACAAATTGGCACCTCTCCACCTCCTGGGAGATTTACATATGTACTTTTAAAATGGAGCAGTCATTAAATCGCTGCTTCGCTGGGATAATTGCAATTATCCCATTCTTTCGGTGGCCCACTGTAAACAGAGAGTTCACTGTCTTGTCTTTTGCTGGAGCAGGAGTCATCCCAATCCCAGCACTTCCTCTTTGGCAGCAGGCAATTCCATCTGAATCACCACCCGGCTCTTGCTCCATCCTCAGGCTCTGATGGTCTGATAACATTTACTCAGAACTCCAAGCAATTAAAACCAAGATGACACATTAAAACAATCCCAATTTAGAGTCCATCTTTAAATGATTATTTAGAGCTGATTGGGAAACGGAATTTCTGCTCTGCAGGGAAGTCAAACTTTCAAAATTCCCTTTCATCACAGCCTGGAATGCAACCTGAATTTGGCTTAAATCCCATCTTAGTTGGACTTTCGGCACCTGGGACTCGCAAACTGCTTAATGTCAGCCGTCACTTCATCCCAGAGAAAAGTGCAGATGTTTCCACATGGGGCGACAGAGTGGCCTCATTAAAATGCACTCAGCACTGTCCCATTAATTAGCCTCAGGAGAGGCACAATTCCTGCTTTTTCCCCAAAGCCTTCACGTGGGCACAGCTGTGCCCAGACCACACCCAACACACGAGGGACAGCTCCAGAGTCACGAGCACAAAACACAAGAACTTTTGCCCAGCAGAGCCAGAGTTCATAAAAGAGGGAGTCGTGACCTTTCTGAACTGGACGGGGATGAAATTTCCACATTTTCATGGGAGAATCCACCCAAGGACAAATAGGGAATGTCACAAGAGGATTTCTCTCATCCTCTCTTTTTACATATAAGGGAAAGCAGCAGTCACTGTGTGTGCAGGGAGTTGTCACTGCCCATCAGGGAGGTGGAGATGGAGATGATGGAGATGATGGAGATGGAAATGGAGATGATGGAGATGGAGATTCTCCCCAACACAGGAGCACCGTGGTCTCCCTTCTCACTCCTCACACACTGCAGGCCCTCAATTCCCTTCTGCAGTGGTGGATTCATCCAATAAAACCAGATCCAAACTTATGGAGCAAACCACTGGGAAGGCACCACACAGGAGCGTGACCATGTTCCCACCAAGACCCACCTCCTATCAGAAGGGAACAAAGGTTTTTGTTGGAAGTAGCTGGGTTTGGTAAGAATTTTGAACTGGCATTTCTGGCCAAACCCATGTTCATCCGTACTCTCTGACCAACTTCGCTGCCATTCTTGGTTACCTGTCTCAAGGGGGAAGGAGAATGGGTGGATGAGGTCCAGACACTACTCCCTCCAAGGAGGAAAATCTCCCCCAGCTCCCAAGTTTATTTGGGAGGTTGCCTTGCCGTTCTCTGGCCACGGATCTGACAAGAGCTGCCCCCTCAGTCCCCTTCCCATGCTCCTGGAGCTGGTGGGGCTGCAGCCCATGGTCCTAGCCCTGGTGTGGAGGGTGGAAAGCCTGAAACCCCTCCCTGCATCTGCTCCAGCACTTGGACATGCCTGAAATTTTTGTCCCAGCCAGGCCTGCGATCGTGGCAATTAAAGGCACCATTCTTCACCCCCGAGTTGTAAAGGGCTCTCCTTTCACAACTGCTTGAGTGATGGGTCATTACTCAGCTGCCTTCACGGAAAAAACTATTTTCAGCGAGTTCCTTGCAAATCAAATGACCTTCTGGTTTATTGAAATTGCATTGGCTTGAGTGGCCTTGTCATCACCGAGTCCCTTTGACTCCTGCAGCAAAACAGCCCCAAGGAAATCTGCCACAGCTGAGCAGGTGGGGAAAGAGGGGGCAATGGCCTTTGGAGGATGAAAACACACTTCTGACTCTGAAGAGCTCCTGAGGAAGAAAATCAGAATATGGGCTCTGATTCAGCAAAGCAATTAAGTATGTGCTTTAAGTCAAAGCCTTGCTTAATTCCTTTGACTCCAATGGGATTTAAGCAAAGACTTTAGACTGAGCTGAATTCAGGTCTAAAAATTCCTCTGACGTTTTTTTTCCTCCTGGATTACAGTGAAAGCAAGTGGTTATAGTGCATGGCTCGAGAAGCAGAGGGGTGATGAACTGTGATGCACATCCAGTCTAATGTAAAGCTTTAAAAATCACTTGGCAGGAGCTGAGTCATAAATTAGAGTTGCTCAACTGGTCGTGCTTTGCAACCAAAGCCATTGTCTTCCGAGGGCTTGAGCTTTACAACTTCCCAACTGGCCCCAACTCTGCTGTGGCCGATCAGGAGAAACTTTGCACTTGATAAGTCCTCTAATATGCCAGGGAGAGTCCCTCCCTCCCCTCCTGTTCCCCTCCTACCTCTTTAATGAGCATCCCCATTAGCTTGGGAGTACAAAGGGAGTTCACTCTGTGAGCCTTTGTGTTCTTTGCATGTTAGGAGGGCTAAGGAGCAGTTCAAAAAGCAATCTGCCCAGAAACCACAGTTTATGAGTCCCAGAAGTTTCATTTGCTCAGGTCAGACTGAAAGCTTGGCTGAAGATACAGCAGAAATTTTTCTCTGTCAGGCAACAGAAAGCAGTACAAAGAACCCAGCTGTTAGGTCTCATAGCCCAGGCCTCTAATTAAAACAGTGGAAAATTAGATAACTTCACAAATTCATCACTGCCACCACTGGCTGTCAAAAAAAAAAAAAAAAAAAAAAAAAAAAGCTCGGGGGTTACCACCCACCTTTTGTTTATGTTGCTAACCAGTGTCTCCATCTTGTGTGTGCGTGTGTGTGTGCACAGAACGGAGTTTTCCTCCCTTCCCCCTGCTCTCAGCCACTTTTTTTGCACCTCATTCAAAAAAACTTCAGATGAGACTGAAAAGGGGCTGTAAACCAGGTTTGCAGACATGCCTCCCCACACAGATTTTTAAAGGGTTTTTTCCCCCTATGAGGGAAAATGAAAAAGGCTCAATTTTTATTGTTCTCAGAGGACTTGGTAGGGCAATGGTTCTTCCCAAAGATGCAAGACACAGTCAGTGTGGTGCTTCTGAATGTCTGGCCTGAGGTCAACAATTGTCACTTGCAGCTCGTGATCAACTCTGTATTAAAAAAAAAAAAACAAAACAAGCAAACAATGCCTTCATCCCTAAAATAAAGGAGGAAAGACCTCGTAGCACCCACGCTCCAACAACAGCCAAAAAAGAAAGCTCCTATTCTTTCAAAAGTCAAATTCACATTTGAATTACAGCAGGTAAGTTCAATAGCCCTCAAAACGAAGAGGGATTAAAAGTGTCTCTTGCATTAAGCCTTGCTTTTAGAAAAAAAAAAAAAAAATGTTCCTTCAAAGAACAAAAGGAGAGATTCACACCTGAGCAAGCCACACCAAGTATAAACCAGCTTCTCCTGCAGAGGTCCTGGCACAGGGACCAGGAGGGGACGGACCATGGTACCACACAGGGAAAGAAGCAGATTAAAGATACGAACATTTTACAAATACAGAAGTGGAAAACAAGTTTAGGGTTGGGCCTGGGAACTGTTCTCAGCTTAACTTTCATTTGAGACTGTGGGGTAGAGGAGAAACAAGGCAGATGCTTCAATCCACAGGGTGACACCCAAATGAAGCGGCCAACTCCATGATTTGGTGCTTTTTTAATTAGAATCCCTGTGGGTTTTAATTTTAAAAACCCCTCTTTTTAAATAATGAACACCTGAATATTCAATTCTGAACCGAATACCTGCGTTTGTGGGCAGAGCCCGAGCAGCCAAGGCTGGTGAGGGCAGCAGCTTCGGTGTCTCCTGTCCCAGCTGTCAGGGCTGGGGACCTGCAGCTTCTGCTGCTCCACTGCCTCCTCTGCCCTGCTCTCCTGCAGCACTTGGGAAACGTGGAAAAGGAGTATTGCTTTGGCAGAAAAAGCAGGATTGCAAGAGCGTGGATAAGAATAGAGCTCATAAAGACACTGTCCAAGATGAGGAGAAAGATGAGACAAAGATCTACATCGAGACCGTGGCTACATTGACCCATTAATTAATTTCCACTTGCAGAGCAGGAATAACTTCCATTCCAGAGCAGGAATTTGCTCCCCATGTGAAATAAAACATATTTCCTAGAAGCCATTTGCTTAAAGGCTGCACGGAAAGCACATGTGGTCACTTCAACCAAACACATTTTGCCTTGTACCAGGGGGAGCCGAGGGCATCCAGGGCCCCCAGCAGCTCCAAAGTGGCTCCATCAAAGCTTTGTGGGATCAAACACCACAGCTGCTCCTCGGGTGGCCCTGAAGGATGGAGCTGAGGGTGAGCACGTGCCTACAGAGCCCTGGCTGGAGTCACTGCTGGGATCAGGGGCTCCCGGCGAGCCAAATCGCCGTGATTTGTGTCTTTCTATAATTGGCACAGTCCTTCTCAAAAGAAAAAAAAGCACCACCACCAACCCCTTCCCAGTTCTCACCAACAAAAGGTAAAGACATTGAGAAGGACGGCATTCTCTTGTCACATGTTACCTTCTAAATCTTGAGTCTTCCTTTGTACTCTGACAGTAATTTCACATATAGACATGGCTGCCAAGCGAGGTTTGTTTGATGTTCTTTCCTGCCTTTGTAATGGAGTTTCCTTTTAAGCAGGAGGAGGCGGAGGGAGAGGGGATGACAGGGGCTTATAAATATGGAAAAGACACTTTTTGGCATAAAATTCACGTCGCATTTAAAATATCTCTATGACTCTTTTCTTTTTCCCGCCCGTGAAGCCGGCCACCTTTGGGATTGTCCACTTGGAAAATCTACTGTTAAAAAAAAAGAAGCACAGAAGGGAAAATCATCATGGCTGGAAAATGTTCAAGACTTTGGGAAGCAAAAAAAAAAAAAAAAAAAAAAAATAGCCCAAAAAAATCTGCTGCAAATCCTGGAGTGATGTCAGTGTTACCTCCTCTGCTCTGAAAGGCCACACTGCCACTGAGGCACCTATGACAGGTAAAGTCAAGGGAGCAATGAGTGAGTTGGTGTTCTCTGGAGTGACCAGATCTTGGAAAAATTATGCATTCCATAGGAGAAAGGCCATAACACCCATCCTAGGTCTTAGTAATAAAGTTTGGGATGGTTTCTCCATGTTTTCCATAGTTTAGGCAAAGCTGGTGAGGATCCAGCCTGCTGGGACTGTGATTCGCCCATCAGAGACGTTAAATTGCACCTCAGAGTAAGTGATCCCAAAAATCCAAGCGGCATTCCCAAGGTTACACAGGAAAATCATGAGGGAAAGAAGCAGTTGTCATTCAAAAAGAAGGTGCCTGATCCTCAAAGTCACTGTGCTGAAGTTCCCAGAGGAGCAGACCTGGGATCCTTCCACATCCAGGGCATAAAAGTGACTGATCTGAAGCAGCACACGATGAAAAGGACAGGCTGGAATTGTGTTATTGGGAATTGTGTTATCCCGGGAAAAATCTGAATGGAGGATGAGATGTCCCAGAAATCCACCAGCCAAATGCTGTGGACAGTTGCTGTCCATGGGTGGCTGGTGAACTCAAGGCTCAGCTCCACTCAGATTCCACATCTTCATGCCCTGAAATTTGCTCAGAGCTCCTCAGGAAGGACCCGCACATCTCCCTGCTTTTTAGCAAATAACGGATGTGCCTTTCATTTATCCCCAGGACTCTTTCCTTCAGATTGCTCTTGACACTCCACACTTCTCCTGACACATGAAACCCCCCCCTCCTCTGATAAATTTATGTGCCTTATAAACAAAAGCTACAAAATAGCCAACGGCCTCACATCCCTGCCAATTTGAGCATATGGAAGAACAAGGAGAAGACAAGGGGTTTTTTTGTTGGTTTTTTTTTTTTTTTTTTTGTAGGAACACCAGAGTTTGAAGCAGAAAGCTCCATTAGTCCAGCTAATGAGGGATTGTTCCCCGTGGTATATTCCCCTCAGCACTAAATGACTCAAATGATAGCCCTTCCAACACTTCCCTGGGGAAACTATTCCACAGCCTCATAGATCACACTGTCAGGAGCTTTTGGCCAGATGGATTTCAAAGGCTACGAAATGTGCTCGAGTGTTTGGCTTGGAAACCCTTGAAACAGTTTTGGGCTCTCATATTTGTGATACCACAGGCATGACTTCAGCTGTTGGACCTCAGCACCCAAGCCCTGCACACCTCTGTCCCCTGCACACGTTCCCACGTGCGTGGGACTGGGCTCACCCCGCTCCCTGTCCAGGCAGAGCTGCTGCAGGAAGGAGAGCCCTGAGTGTTTGTTGCTCTCTGGGCAACTGCAACCCAAATTGTCTTGAAGGCTTGAAAGACTCGGGCTGATGTTATTCCAGGGGGAATTATTCCGAGGGGGGGAAAAAAAAAATAAATCTGGGTGTTTGATGTCGTGGTGTTGCCAAGAGGTGTCCATAAAGCTACCAGAGAAATTCTGTTGGAGTTTCCCTGTTGAACTGGGGCCTGGGAGCAGCAGATCCTGGTTTTCTGCAGGTGGCTTTCTCTCAGCCTGGCTCCAGAATGTGGAAATCCCATCTGGCTGTGCAGCAGGTGGGATCTGAGCTCACTCCTTTCCAGACCCCATCACCATTCTGGCTCACCATTTGGGCACTGGACCCACTTATCCTGTGGATAAATGGAGCCAAAGAGGGAGAATTTGACAACTTCCCACTGGAAGGACCTGAATGGCTCTGCAGAACCCATCCTGAGGAATTTATGTGGGTGAATCAATGGTTCCACACTGCTGAAAAACTGAATTTAACACCAATGACAGGTGGAAGTCTTCCTGCACCTGGAAAGCACCTCCTGCTCTTCGGACAGCACAGGTTGAATCTTTCACCCACAGATCCACTCTGGGAGGAGGCATTGCTTGGGAACAATTCAGGGCATCCTGTAGGATTAATTCAGAGGAGCCTCTTCCAGGCAGGAATCTGGGATTGGATGTTTGCACACAGCTCAGCAGCTCGAGGCTTTCTTCCTTCTCTAAGCTGACCTTAATTTACCTCCTTCAGCCCCAGCATTCTCCCTCTAGAAGTTGTAAATCTGCTATCCCAGCTTTCTTCGAAACGGGGATTTTGGCAAAGCTTTGAGATGTTCGAGAGTGGGCAGAACAAGCCCCTTTTGTCATCATCTGCATTAACACAATGCTTGAGGTTATCTGCCAGGACCCTGATGCTGTACAAACAGCACAGAAATGGGACCTGCTTTACTCTGAACTGTTTAATGCACTTGGGCTATGACTTCAAATGTTCTGATTTTAGACCTAAAAATAACCCGGAATAGAATGTACTCTTCTCCTGTTACCATCCCTACCACCAAGGGGAGAAATAAGGAGAAGTCCAACCACTTTTGAGGATGAAATGTGATAACAGGTCCAGCCAGGGAAATAAAAGCCACATAAACCCATCTAAATGCATGCAAAATGCACTCACTTTCTTGGCAGGATGAATTTTTATGCAACACAGGCAGGGAAGTTACATAAGGAATTCCTCCCCATGCACTTTACTGGGAAGTAAAAGATGTCACTGGAATTCCTGTGCGATTAAAGTAGAAGAGAAATGTTTATGGGAGAAACTGGTCTGAAGAAAAAAACCTCACGGGTGCTTCTTTCCCTACTCTTTATAGGGATTGAAATCCCTGTGCTGATGTGGGTAAAGTTTCTGCAAACCATCCAGGTTTATATAGAGGATCCCATTTCCAGTGTCAGAGACAATGGGGACTGGATGAGGATTTAGGCCCTGCAGCTCTTTGACAGGTTTCAGATCTCTGGAAAGGGAAAATTGGGGATGAGCCATTCCTCTGGCTGCAGGCAGGCACTGATGATCCAACAAAAACACCTCTGGGAAATCAGGGCTGCTCTTTGATACAGCACACGGGGGGTTTTTTGGCGGGTTGTGTAACAGGACACCAGGTAGATATGAAAATGAGAAGCTTTGATGGATCACACCTCTCCCAAAATCCATGGAAGAGGCTCCGGGAAGCAAAGCTGACAGGGATTACTGCAGATAGAGCTGCATTCCTTCAGCACATTAAGCTGCTTTATGCCATGCCACGACTTGATATGACAAAGTAACACAATAGGGCAGGACACCACAGAGCCAGGCCGGGAAAGAGAGGAAAGAAGGGGAGGAAGGGTTTGTTTGGGGAAGGATTATCTGCTTCCGATGAGGGCATTCCCTCCAAGGGCTGGGTGGGTGTTCAGCTGGGGAAGGGTCTGCTAAAGGACAAGCTTTGGGTGTCCTCTGGGCTTCTCAACACGAACGACTTGGAATCAAAAGAATTAAGCTCAAGTGCGAGCTGAAATTTTAATCTTTCCGTACATCCAACCCAAACATTGTTCTGCTTTCTTAAGGGATTAGTAATTATTATGACAAATAACATTGCTTCATCCCCAGTTACTCTGCAGTTTCTTGTGAGCTGCTTCCTCAGACCTCACACTGCTGGAGCAGCCACCACTTGTGAGGAGAGTTTGGAGAGTCATGGGCTGGGCAGTCAAGAAGCAAAATACTTCATTTGGGCACTGCATCTTTTTTCCTTAATTCTATTTCTGTTCCTCTGCTCTTATTTAACTCATCTCATACATTTCTAGATTAACATTATCCAAGCTGAAAGTCTGGCAGAGATGCTTTCAATTCCCTGCAATATCTTGGTTATTGCAGTCAAACCACCTCTCAAATTTCAGTCCATAGCACAAAATACTCATTTTCCTATTAAAAAAATAATCCTTTCTCAGTAAAGGCTTTCCCAAAATCCACTTATCTTTCCTTACAATGCATTTCTGGACCTCGCTCTGTTGCAGAAGGCACAGATTGATGGCTAAACACTATGGGAGGAGGAGGAGGAGGAGGAAGAGTGTCTTTTGAAACGTATATCCTAAAAAATGCCTAATAATCCTTTGGAAAGGCCACATTGGAACAGACTCTGCCCATGGCAAGTGCTCTCACTAAAACCTGAGCACTCATTTAAGTGCTTTGCAGAATCAAGGCCTAAATTCCTGGCTTTATTCAGCTTGATAGCAGTGACAGAATGAAGACAGGGGGATTATTTTATAAAAGGTTCTTTTGCCTGTGTTTCAGCAGCTCTCACCGAGAGTTCAGCAACGATCCCAGTCCTGCTAAACTTTTTCAGTGAGGAGAAGGGACCAAACACTGAAAAGTGATCCTTAATTTTTGGCAACACCCCTGAAGAAGAGATTTTAAATCCATCCTCAAGGGCTGTCATCAAACCCCACTCTGAGCTGGGGTTTAGAGCTCTGGGGGAGGCTGTGCCTGTCACCTGAGCAAGGCTGTGCCAGAGGCTGTGCTGCTGTGAGCCAGGTTTTCCTTGGAAAAACCAGCTCTGGGCATGTCCTGATGCTGTAGTTCACGTCAGCATGTCCAGGATGGACATAAATCAGGACAGCTCTGTGCAGAAGCACAAATGAGCTACAAATCCCTTCCAAGGAGCTGGGGAGATCCTTACATGAGCTGACGTTCCAGCTCTGCTGGAGCCACGGGGTTTAAACCATCTTGGATGGGACAACATCAGCTGCGTTCCCAAGAAAGCTCAGGAGAAGTTTGTCAGCTGGAAATTCTGCCTCGTTCACACCCAAAAGTTCAAGAGAGTAAAGCACTAAGGGGATAAAAGGTGACAAACAGTACAAAAGCAACATGCATTAACCCAACACGTTGTTCCCCAAGAGGAATAAAAAGCTGGTGAGTTTTACAGGAAAGTCATGCACAAGCTCCTGGGAAAATCTTTCAGGTGGGTGTGGAGATGTGAGGACACAGAGAAATCTGCTTTGGTGCCTGGCGATGGGATCTTAGGGAGCTCATGATCAACCTGCACATTCCACCTTCCGCTCCATTGGATGAAGAGCTGGGTGTGATTTAAATCAAATCTTCAATTCTCTCCTCAGCTTGGCCCGTCATTCTGAGAGCACGAGGCCAGGCAATGAGCTTTGGTTGGGATTGAGGGTTTTTCAATGTTTTCAGGTGTCAGTTCAGGTGCTGAGACACAGATCCACTGGTACAAGTTTTCAAGGAAAACAACAGCTACACTTCTGCCAGGTCATTTTAGAGCAAAGCCTGAGGTGCAGCCTAACCTGAGCAGGATCCTTTGCCCTCAGTTCTTGGTATCAATCCACACTCGGTGCTTATGCCCACTACTGGATGAGAGTGATGGGATCCACAAAATCCTCCAGTTGTTCTGAACTTTCAACATTCAAAATTCCCCAATTTCAATCTTGAGCCCAGTCCTTGCTGTTCCAAGGAGTTTTGTCCATGGAGACGCTGTCATGACATAAACCAATATCTCCTCCTGTGTCTGCAGCCCCAGCAAAGGCCAGCATCGACCTCATCAGGGTGGGGATGGGGGAAGGGGAGAAGGGAAAAAGGGAATCAGTTGAATTCTTGGTCTCAAGCCTGAGTGCACTCACAGAAAGGGATTTGTTCATCACAAAAATTGAATTCACACCATTTCCCTGCTCCGAGAAGACAGATGACATCAGCCCCTTGGCAGGAGGTGCTTTAGAGAAGATTCTAATCCATGTTCTGACAGGAAAATTCACTGGAGCTGTTGCTCACGCTCTGTCCAAGGTTTGATCATGGCTTGAATGTGGACCTTGTGCTGGCTGACAGCAAAAAACGCTTTGTGGCAGCTGACAAATGAGGTGGTACCCTACAGATTCAAGTGTGATTGTGATGTACAGCATCAGCCTCAGAGCCTAAACTGAGCAGGGGATAAGGGCTGACACTTAAAAGTCTACTTGGGCTCAAAACAGCAGCATGTGCTGCATCTTCATCTCTGCCTGTGGGGAAAAATAAATGGACATGTTGGACCAAATCTGTGGTCCCTGTTGTTTTTTATGGCTGCTTTACAGGCTACAATTCACAAGTGAGTAGATAAGGCTGATCTAGAGTAGTTATCTGGAAGAAAAACTGGATTACTTAATGTATTGAGGACAGTGAAGGACTCAGTTTCACAGCTTGAGGTTGGATCTGTTGGGATTCATCATCCTTGTGCAGGGCAGCTGGCAGTGGCATCAGGGTGGTTCTCCAGTCCAGAAGCAGCTGGAGAATCAAAAGAAGTAATTTCTTACTGGGAATATATCAGACAAATCTGATGGTGCTTAATTGAATCTGTCATTAGCAGAGTGCCCATCTAATAATTACAGCAGCCCAAAGATGTGGCCTCATGTCCCAGCCCTCTGCCATGGCAATGGCCAGGTTTTATCAGGGATGAAAATCAGGCCAGGTTTTATTGGGGATGAAAATCAGGGACCGTTCCAGATTCCACAGAGGATTATCTCCAAGTCTCCCACCAAAGGAAACAAGGAAAGAGCATCAGCAGGGATGCAGGCAATGGTTGATTAAACTCCTGAGCCCTGGATTTCCACCTTGGCTACTGACAGTCTCTGGTCCCAAGCCCAAAATCAGGAGTTGCCCACAAGAGAAGCTCAGGCCAGAGCAATTCTGTGGGTGTGACTCAGACCAGCGTGGTTGGAGGAGAGAAAGGATTGAGGGGGAACTCAAAGGAGACTTGGCTGAAAGTCACCGGCCTTAAAAGCAGAAAATGCCTCTCCCCGTTTGCCCAAACCCTCATCCAACAGTTGGAAATCCAAAGAACATCTCCCTGTCTGAGCCCCCTGACCTGCAGCTGCTCTGGATCTCTTCCTCTTCCAAGGCAGGGATTTTCTGATGCAGCCAGAATGATCAACCCATGGGAAAGTGATGCCATCCCAATTAAACCTTTTTTTCTTGCTCCTCCTTCTGCCCACCTGGGCTCATGGTCAAGAGAGCAAGAGGGAAATAACCAAAAAACACAAATCAAAACCACTCAAGCAGCAGGACAGGCGAGTTGGTTTAGTTCCTTACAGTGCCCAGCACAGAGAGGAGCAGGGCTGGAGCATGCCAGCAGTTATAGAATCATTAAGGTTGGAAAAGACCTCCAAGATCATGGAGTTAAACCTTTCTCATTGCTCTCTGCAGCTGTGCCTGGAACTTGAATTGCTCTGCAAGTGCACTACATGTGGACATGCTTTAAAAAAAGATGTTGAGATTAGGACAACATTATTTCACTACAGGAATAACACATTTCAGCTGCCTTTGCTGCTGCTCAGTGGGAAAAATCTTTTCCAGCAGAAAGAGGAAATAAAAGGACATGCACTGGAAGAAGCTGGGATTTGGGATCTGGGTGGTTTGAGGCGTGGAGGTGCTGGAGAACATTTTAAACTCGGTGTTAAAACTCAATATTTTAAACTCAGCCTGGCTGTGCTGTTCCTCAGAGGGTTCAGCCACTGCAAGAGGAGCAAGTTGACACCACAACTCCTTCCAAGGAGGCTCTGGCTCTGAACATCACCATGGCACCATCAAAGGGAGATCCTGAAAGCTCCACCTGGGATTCCTGTGAGACTGGATGTGTTCAGTGTCAGGTGGATCTGACACACCCTGCAGTATCCTGCTCCTGCAAACAAGGGCAATGGCCAGTCTTCCACACAACCCCTTCTAGTGGTAACAATCCTGTGGTAGCCACCAGCCTGTCCAACTAGCCCTCAGCCCAAAGCCAAGAGGAGCTGAGACATGGATAGGGGTGATCAGTAACTTACACAGCACTTGTGCTTCTCTAACAGGACAGGAACTGTGCAAAACTTTGATTTACCTCTCCCAGAAACCTCTGCCCACCCTTTGTAGGGGTGGCCAGCTTCAGTCACCCACCAGAAGCAGGTTTGTAGGTCACTGGCAGAGCTGCCGGAGCAGAGGAGGCTCTGCTTTTCCCAAGGCCCATCCCACTGGGATGACACCAGAAAAAGATTCAAATTAGGGGGTGTTTTTGAAGGCAGTGTTTTTGAGAGTTTGTTTTTCTGGCTTGCTGGCCTTTTCTCCAAAGGGATAGAGTTTCTCCAAGGGAAGTTTCTTTTTGCAAAGTGACTGACCCGCTGGCACCAGTACAAAGTTTTAGGAGATGAACTCATACTTCTGACTACGGTCCCTTTGCACTGCTGAGAGCTGCTAATGAAGAGGAGCAGGGAGCAGCTAGAAAGGAAATAAGAGCCAGCAGCTTGGGAAATAGAAACTGGGAGTAACAAAGTCCTGCTCTGCCACGAGCATCTCCAAAGCAGAGGGGTCAAGCCCCCCCTCCCTCCTCCCCAGAGAGAGGGAGCTCGAAGGGTCCTCAGCAGCATTTGAACCTCAAAATCCCTCCTCCCTCTCACTCATCTGCTGCCTGGCTCTGGGAGAGCCTAATCTTCCCTGAGTTACTTTGAAGTTACGCAGGGATTTAGATTTGTGCCTCTTTTAAGGCAAGGCAGAGCCCTGCGGGAGAGGCGAGCAGCGATGGGAGCGCTCCTCGCCTTCCCTAACACAGAGCAGGCACCGCGGGATGACATCCTCCTCCTCCTCCTCCTCCTCCTCCTCCTCCTCCTCCTCCTCACCTCCTCCTCCTCGCACAGCAAGGCATCAACCCCCCCCCTTCCCAGCCCTCCCAGCCCATCCCTGCCTGCTCTGCCTCCTTCCCCCATCCTGGGACTCTCCACAAGCTGAGATTTTCTGGGAGCCCAAACGCTTCCACTGCCTGCAAAGTGCCCCAAAGCTGCCCTGAAGGTGCTTCCCATCTTCCCTTAGTTCATAAAGGATGGCAAAGAGTAGCTGGACCAAGCCTTGCAAAGGGAATCACAGATCCATAAGAACCCAGGGATTCTTAGAAATCTCCTCCCATCACAGAGATTTCCACCTCCTGAACCTGCCTGGCTTGTGCACAGCACCTTCCAGCCCGAGCAACTCTTCCACTTTGCAAAAGGGAACCCGATATGTGCTGTTAAAACCTAGAGAAGATGGATTGCTAGCCTTCCTTACTTCCTCTCCAAGGAAGGAGAGCAGAGCCAATGTCATGCTGTGAGTCACCGGAAGAGTAAAATTGAATCCTTGGGGCCAAAGCTTGAAAACAGCATTGCCAGGGATTTTTTCCCTCCTGTTTTTTAAATACCCTTGAAGTTTCTCCCCCCTCCCTCATCACTGGTCCACAGCACTACAGAAAAAGTGCCTTCAAAACACCGTAAAGGGGTTTCACTTGCCAAACTCCTGAAAATCTACCTGCTCCCCCTAAATTTTTTATCACTCTTGAAAATCTTGTTATTCCTGGGGGCTCTTGACCCCTGCTCTCCTCTAACCTCCAGGCCTTGCCCAGCACAATGAGGGCTGTTGGAAAGGGCACCTGGCCAAGAGCAGATGTCAGGAAGGTTACCCAGCCTTTGCTCTCTGGCAGGGAACACCAGATTCCCAACTCCAGGTTCACCCACAACTCTCCAAGCAGGAGAGAAGGTGGCTGGGATCATTAATGTCCCAGAGGGAATCACAGGGCTTTACTCTGAACGTGTGGGAGTCACCAGGCACGGATTTGATTTAGGGGAGTGTGAGATGTGTAGCACCTCTGAGGTTTATAACTTGTAAGAGCTTATCTCCTTTTGTATCAAGAAGTGTCTGGGAGGCAGCCAAGGGCACACAGCAGAGGAGATAGCAAGTGGGAAGGGAGAGGAAAAAAGTCAAGGGGAATACAAGCATATTTATAAAAGTCAGAACAATAGTTTCCCAGAGCTGTGATAAGAACTATTTTCTACTCACAAAAACACAACACTGATATTTTTTTTTTCCCATGCATTTGTCCTCTTTTCGTAAAACGAAAAAGCCAAACCCCAGCACTTCGCCTGAAGCCAGAGCTGTCATGAGAGCAGCAGCCAAGGTGGAAGGGGTTAATCCTTGTGCCTCCCAGCTGGGAAGGAGGCCTGCAGCCTTTGGGAAGGACCCTGGGGCTGGTGGTGCTGCCACGGTCCCTGGTGAGTGTTTGTTCAGATCAGCTCAGCTCCCTCCAGTCTGAAGGGATTGGCAAGAGCATCTCGAAGGGTGGCCTGGAGTCATAAACAAGCAGGGCTTTGCATCCCCAGCCAGCAAGGCTGAGCTTTGCTGGCAGAGCTGCCTCAAGCAGGATCCCTCTGGCTCCCTGCCTGGCCCTTGCAAGTGTTATCAATCGCCTGCTTCCATGAGCATTAAAGAAATCAAACTTTCCTTCTTGCTCTTGCACCCCCTCCCTTTAAATAGCAGCTTAAAAGGAAACAAATTTAGAGCAAGGTCAGAGGGATACGGAGGCTGTTTCTCATGCTCTGAGGAAATCCAAGCTGTTGGATGGTGGAGGGAGTTATCTCCCAGCCCTATCTGGACATGGATTCAGGGAAAGGCTGGGAGGGATTTCCCAGGAAATGACAATGCTGCCCCCAGCCCCTCGCCCTCGTGGCGAGGCAGGATCCTCTCTGCTCACCATTCCCAACAGATCTCAGAGCAGATCCCACACAGCAGTCCTGCCTAGGATGAACTCATGGCTGCATCCCTGGAAATATCCAGTGCCAGGCTGGATGGGGTTTGGAGCAGCCTGGGGTAGTGGAAGGTGTTCCTGCTCATGGCAGGGGGGTTGGAACTGGATTGTCTCAATCATCCTTCCAGTCCAAACTGTTCTGGGATTCTCTGATGATTCCATGGCTGTCATTTAGCCTCGGTGTCCAACAGCAGCATCTCCAGACCAAAACCCCCTGAACTGACATAGAGCCACTCCTCTGATTTAAAATATTGCTCACCTGAGCTCACCCCAGGACTGCAGGTGAGGTGAAACCACATTTGATCCAGACTAGATCGGTGTTCGTAGCTCCCCCTGGGATCAAAGCATTACTTAGACACGTTTGAAGATGGAAGCAGCACTTTCAATATCTACTTACCCGTGCAGAATTAGATGTCAGCTTCTATAATTAAACACATCCTTGCTCAAAGCTAAGGAAAGCCCAGGCTCCACAGAATCCTTCCTCCCCATAGAATCACCCCAAGATACAGCAGAGTATTTCAGTACCGAGCTGAACAAGAGCTTTAACAGTTTTTAGCTAAAAATCACTCTGTCACCCTTTAAATTTCTCATGGGCAGATCTTTGACAGGTGAGGAGTGACCCACTCAGGTGCACTTGGGAAAACAACAGAGCTGGGAGAGGAAATCAACTCCCACAGGATTCTGGTTCCTCATCCAGCCACAGGGGATGTTCCCCTCATCCCCAACCCCTTTAAACCCCAAGGTAGCATCTCCCCCTTTCATTCGCCCACTTAGCCCAAGTAAGTCTAAACAGGGAGAAATCAAAGAAAGATTTCAAGTCCATGTTTAAAACAGCTTATGGATTTTGGAGCTCCCTCCAGCTCCATCTCAGCAACGTTGAGCTGCAAGCCAAGGTTTCAGGCGTGTGTCATCGGGGATCGCAGTTACAAATGAGATTAAGGAGAGAAATAAAAATCACTTGAGTTGGAGATAACTCACTTGCTGGCAGGCAGCGAGGGGCTGAATTGATCTCCTGGCCCACGCAGGCTTTTCCATCTGCCAATAACACCCAGCAATTCGTCAGTGTTTATAGCCCGGGGTTGTAATGAAATCAGCGTCTCCCACAGGGAGCTTAACCCCTCCAGGGATCTCCGGCTGACACAAGTGGCCCTCGTGGAGCAGAAAGGAAATACCCAGCCCAGCTGGCTTTGATGCCCAAAAATCTCAGAAAACACCAGAGCTCTTACAGGGTTATGGCAAACTCTGCCACTTGAAAGCCTGGAGAAGGGTTTAGATCTGGTGGGACATCCCAAGTTGCTCTGGGAACATCTACGGGGCACAACTCCCCCTTTCCCACCTCCGTGGATGGATTCAGGTGAGCATCAGCTTGGGAATTGCACCTCCACTTTATCAGCCCTTCAGGAGCCAGGCTCTTGGTCTGTCTGCCCAACATCAGGGAGCCACCTGCAAGCCCAGACCTGGAAAAGCATTCCAGAGGGGGTTTGGGACTGCTGAGAGGGCTCCATTTGGGATCTCTGTCCAATTGTCCTGCATAGACTCCATGAGGTAACAAACACAGACCGTGGAATCAGCCTTCCCACGCAGGCAGAAGCCTGGATCTGGACACGTTTAGAGGCACTGCAAAGCCTTCCAGGATTCCCAATCATCAGCCCTACCAGTGCAGCCCACTTCCAGATGTTGGAGATCTTCTCCATCTGCACTTCCAGGGGCAGGAGAGCTGTGCCCTCCACTCAGCCAGCAATGACTCTGAGCCTGTCCTTCCATCAGCATCCCAAAAAACTGGTGTGGGATAAATCACACCCTATAGGTCCACCACTGCAGCGCCTTCCATTTGCTTTTCCTTCCCCCAACAAACCCCTTTAGGCACGAGACATTTTTTCCAGCCCACGCTTTCCTAAAGGACACCGTGAGGTTTTGTATAAACAAAGAGATGAGGCACGACAGCTCAAGACTGAGGAGAAAATATCACAACCATCCCAACAACATCAACAGTTTAGAGAAAACACTTGGAGCTGTCAATACCCTGCGCTGAGTGGTGAAAGGTTTGGGACATATTCCAGTTTCGAGTAAGAGACACTTTGCTGGTTTGCTTGCAAATCTTGGGGGAAGACTGCACTTCTCAGCTGCAATCCAGAAATGGTTCTGACTCCGTGGCAATAAGAACATGGAAAAGTCCAAACCAGGATAAATGCTCGCAGCCGTGAAAAATCTGAAATTAAAGGGCTCTCTGCCAAGAGAGGAGCTCAGTAATTTGGCTCCCCAAAGCTCAGGTCTTAAAATATATCTCAGAGATCCATGGCTGCACATTCCTAACCCCAGGCCGCTGAGCGCACACGCGGCCAGGGTGTGCAAAAAAAATCGGATTGATCCTGGTAGAGGGGCCTGGAGCAATGCTTCCTTCCTTCCAAAACAAATATTCGGTGGGGCAGTGATCCCAAAGAGCTCCTGAATGAAACTCTACAAGCCCTGCTGAGCCCTTAACTGTGCCATGAACCCACACTCGGGGCCAGGCTCACCTTTTGGGCACAGATTTCCATGTGCTGGGCAGGCCCAGCGCGGCTTTCACAGCTCTCTGGGAACAGAGCCCACGGGATGATCTTGACCAAGACAAGAGCCAAGCTCAGCAGACTGAGCCATGTTTAAATCCAGGTGCCAACAGCAGAGATAATAAAAGTGAAGAACTGGAGTAATCAAAGGTGTTACTCATCCGTGACTTGGACTGGAAGCAGGGCCAGGAGCCCAGCCCAGAGGAGGAACCAGCAGTGCCTGTGCAGCTGGGCACCATCCCAGTGTCTGTTCCCAGAGGCAGCAGCTGCAGCCAGGACAATGGGAATAAGGGTAATCAGGGCTGAGCTAATAAAAACACACCCCAGGAATGCAGGGATGATGAGCTTGGGTCACCTCTCTGATGGGGAGAAGGAGCCACCAGCTACTGAGAGCCCCGAGCTCCTCAGGAAAATGGTTGGGCTCAGGTGCTGGACTTGGGTGCCCCTGCAGGGCTTGGGGGCCGAAGAGCTCCTGGATTAGTGGGGTTTCAGCCCGGCTGATGCAGGTCCCACCCCAGCAGGTATCCCAAAAGCCCTGCAGACAGCCCAGGCTGGGCTCAGCACAGCTGTTTTGCAGCTGCATTTCGCTGGTGTAGCAGCAGCAGCCGGCTGGGCCGTGCAGATGGGCCCAGAGAGACTCCCTGCTTCCTACAGCTCCTGAGCTCAGGCTCAGCTCCCATAAAGCTGGGTTTTATGGGCCTCCCCGTGAGTGTGAGCACGGCTGTGTGTGTGCAATCCCAGGGATTTACAATCCATTCAGGCATCGCTTGGGGCCAACGTTTTCAAATGCTGTATCCAGAAGCCTGGATCCACTGGGTCTTTGGGTTGTTTTAAAGCGAGTTTATTTTGGATTTGAAAGCACAGCCCCGGCTCTTCAGCACAAATTGACTTCCTGAGTTCTCTTGCTTCCTCCAAACTCTTCTCCTGGCAACTCCTGTCGCTTTAGGATTTCTACACAGCTCTCCTGCATCTCCTGAGGACCTTCCTCCCCCTCCAACCTTTTCCGCTTTTGATCGCTGCAAGGCTGTTAATTCAGTTGGCAAAAAAACACTCTCTCAAGCAAAACTAAGACAATGAGCCGTGGCAAATCTCAGAGGTCTGAATGAATTTTAATTTGCAATATTTGCTTTTTTTCCCCCTCCCTTCTCCTTTAGACTTTGGATTCTCAGACTTTCTTTCACGGCTAGATTTCTACGCTGTCCATCTTCCTGGGCATATTTTATGTTTGACATTTCTCAGTTTTCCCCAGTGAAGGGGAGTCCAAACTCTCAACTTATGCCTTGCCCAACATGGGTTTACAAGAAGACAGGGGATTTTCTCAGGAGGTTTGTCCCACGCGGCTCTGCTGGAAGGGAAGGACATGTGGAGAGCCGTGGGGAAGCTGCATCCTGAGGAGGCTCAGCAGGACTCTGAGCAGAACTGTCAGCAGCAGAAGTGGCTGCCCCGGGGGGGAACGGCTCCGTAATGAAACCAAGGTGGCCGAGCTGCTGACAGCTGCAGAGCAAGCCAGAGGAGAGGTGGGTTTGGGAGCAGAGGGGAATATTTCATCTTCTCTGACTTGATGAGTTTGCATTGGCACAAGACAATGAGGAGCAGATGTCAGCCAGAGATGCCAAACTACCCCGTACATTTTTACAGCAGAAATAATGACACTCTTTCAGACCACTAATGTTCGCAGTTTCTCAACAGCATGGACTGATTTTTTTTTTTTTTTTTTTTTTAGAAAAACCCTCCTCGAAGTTCTCCAAGAAGGGGTTTTAGCCAGCGCTGATGGCAGCAGCAATGATTTCCCAAGGATAATCAGATAAAACCCCCTTCCCAGGGCTAATTGGATGCTGCAGTGATTCTGAGCCATCTGCATCCATCAAAGCACACTTACCTGGGACCACTAAATGTGAATTTCTTCCCCTGAGCTTTCTCATGGCCTGAGTAACTTGTTTGCCTTTCCATTTGCCTGAGGGCTCTCTTAATTCCTAGAAATTGTACAATCATTTCGGTTGGAAAAGACCCATAAGATCATTGAGTTCCGCGTAATAATTCCTCTATTACAACAACTTTGGAAACTCTTGGAAAACTGAAGAGCTCAGCTGGGCTCAATTTCATCGTGGATGTACTTTGAATAAACAAAATTCAGGAAGTTTCAGGCCCCGAAAATGACCTATGAGCATCCAATATATTCAAGGTTAAATTGTTAAATATTGGAAGGGGCTGCCCAGGGAGGTGGTGGAGTCCTCGTCCCTGGAGATGTTCAAGGAATGACTGAACATGGCACTCAGAGCCCTGGTCTGGTTGACAGGGGGGTGATTGGCCAAAAGTTGATGATCTTGGATGCCTTCTCCAGCCTTAATGATATTGGAAAGTTTAGGATTATAAGGCTTTGTTCTCACGGGTACCTGTGGAGGATTAATATTCTGTGTTGAGGTTTTCCCTTCTTTTCTTGGCTCTGCACTTCCATGTGATCACATAAAGCAAAGCATTTTTTAAGCATTCCCCTGAAAAACAAGATCCATCCCAAGAAAACACCCCAACCACCCCAGGGGATTTTGTGAAAGCACAGAGGAAAGAGGGAATTACTCCATGATGTCATCAGCTGAACTGCAACTCAGAAAGTGTTTAATTTTGCAAGACCTGCATTTTTCCTGGAAAGATCCTACAAATCCAGTGTCTGAACTATAGTTACCTCTTTACAACCTGCCAGATTTTTCCCCATTAATGAGACACAGTTAAATACTCCAGTTCACCTTCCACAAATCTATTGTGGCCTGTCCTGGAACCCAGCTCATGTCTATAAATGCATATATTATTATCTTGACTTCCTCCTGCTTATTGGCAATGCCTGGTAATCTTTCAGTTGTGGGATGCAAAGCCAAACATGAACCAGTATTTTCCATGATGGTTGTAATTTTGGCCTGTAATTTTATCACTCCAATCTAAATCCACTTCAGAAACACCATAAACGAATTGTCACCGAATGAACTGAGACTTCGGAGTGGTTTAGAAAAGTGATTTAATAAAAGGAAAATATAAAACAAATGTAAGCCATAATATTTTTGGCAAAAAGGTAAAATATTTCTTTCTCTTTACCTCATTTGAATGC